>NC_026152.1:19650348-19656802 GCF_000512975.1 Sesamum indicum
CTTGGTTGGGTGAAGCCGGAGGAGTCTGATGATTCCGTATGGGAGGACGCAGATGACGGTGTGTGGAAGAGTCCGCAGAAGAGACCAGTGGAGCTTTCGGAGAGGGAGAACCAGGATTTGTTAGAGGAATTTGAGGAGGCTGCAACCGATGGTGGGATTCAAAGTTTAGCTTTGGGGGCATTGGATAATAGTTTTTTGGTTGGTGATTCAGGAGTTCAGGTTGTGAAGAACTTTAGTCATGGGATTCATGGGAAGGGAGTGTATGTGAGGTTTGGCGACCAGAAATTGGGATCAAGTAGTGGGAACTCTAGAACGCCAAAGAAGGCCCTTTTGATGAGGGGAGAGACAAATATGATGCTCATGAGCCCCCAGAAGGAAGGAAAGCCCCAGTCTACAGGGCTTCACCAGTTGGATATAGAGACTGGGAAGATTGTTACAGAGTGGAAGTTTGAGAAGGATGGTACTGATATCACAATGAAAGATATTACCAGTGATGCAAAGGGATCGCAGCTGGACCCTTCTGAGTCCACTTTCTTGGGATTGGATGACAATAGATTGTGTCAGTGGGATATGCGTGATAAGAAGGGAATGGTTCAAAAGCTTGCAAATGCCAGTTCACCCGTGTTGCATTGGACTCAAGGACATCAATTTTCGAGGGGAACAAATTTCCAATGTTTTGCAACTGCTGGGGATGGTTCCATCGTTGTTGGGTCGCTTGATGGGAAGATAAGATTATACTCAAGGACTTCCATGAGGCAGGCGAAAACTGCTTTCCCAGGACTTGGTTCACCCATTACATCAGTTGATGTTACGTATGATGGGAAGTGGGTTTTGGGCACGACAGACACCTATTTGATCTTAATCTGCACTTTATTCACGGATAAGGATGGTAAAACCAAGACTGGTTTTGCTGGTCGAATGGGAAACAAAATTCCTGCGCCAAGATTACTTAAGCTCACCCCTGTTGATGCACATCTTGCCGGAGCTGATAATAAGTTCCATGCTGGCCATTTTTCTTGGGTAAATTACTTCTTCATGTACTGTTTTTTTGGCTTTCTTTTTTAATTACTACCCACTGTTGTGCCTGCTGGTTCCACCTTTTGATCTCAAATGAAGTCTGTACAACACGTGTGCTTGTTGGAATGTGCATTGCATGTCCAAAGGTTTGCATGTGTTGTTTTTATATATTTTGTTCATAAGCTGCTTGTTTTGTTCTATTTCTTTTAATGTAATCAAATTTAACATTGGTGGTTAAATTTTTGGCCTGACACATGGTTTATCCAAGTTGTTTGCTCGTTTGATGCATATTGTGTGCCCTTGCTCTGCATGAATTTTCTGCATGCAAGTGCTTCTGCAGGTTCCTGAGAATGTTATGAATTTTGGCTTTATAAAGAGTTTCCACTTTAGCCTCACTTTGAACTACAAGATGGATGCCCGTTTTTGGTGGATGGCTATAATACTTTGTATTCATAGGTGATAAGAATCTTTCATCAAATATTCAAGTCCAAGTATGTGAAACTAATGCTACAAGGAGTTCATCTTGCACACAGTTTTATCTCTTGTCCAAATTTTGCTTTGAAAAAGCTCATGCTTTCTGAGTATGTTTGATTGACTTTCCTGTTATGGCAAGTACGCAAATTATAAAACTATGATGCCGTTGCCTAATTAAAGAGTCACGTCACAAGAATGGGTGTCTAGCTTAATTGTGGTTAACGATCTGATAGAGTTGTAACTTCTTTGTGTTGTACTTATCTTGTTTTGTCGTATTGTGCCCCCACTTGTCAGGTTACCGAAGGTGGAAAACAAGAAAAACATCTGGTGGCAACAGTGGGCAAATTCAGCATTATATGGAACTTTCAGCAGGTGAAGAACAGCGCACATTACTGTTACCAGAATCAACAAGGGCTTAAGAGCTGCTATTGTTACAAAATAGTGTTGAAGGATGAATCCATTATTGAGAGCCGGTTCATGCACGACAAGTTTGCGCTCAACAATTCGCCTGAGGCCCCGTTGGTTGTGGCAACTCCTATGAAAGTTACTTCCTTTAGTATGTCTGGCAAGCGATGAATGGTTGAATGCAGGGCTTTCAGAAACTGTGTTATTTGCCTACTTTTAGTCTGCTGTTGTGTACATATAAATAGGCTTTTCCTTGTGGGTAAATGTTTTCCCCTTTTATAGTCATGATTTCTTCATCATTTACTGGATAGCCTTTGTATCAGACGTTGTTGATCATTTGTACGTTTTATATTGTTTCAGCATTGTACTCTTTTTATTGCCTCCGGGCTGCTTGTGTTTTATTGATGCACTATGGCAGTAACCAATTTTAAGATTGTGGAAAAACAAACAAGAAACCGGTTTTACATTGGCTAATGCTGTAATTTAGTGCAAAAGGAAAACATTATCTGAGATGAAAACGTCGTAATTGATCGGCAAGAAACGAAAACGTTGTAAAATCATAAAAATTAACTTAACGCGCCAGGTAGGGGTCGAACCTACGACTTTCTGCTTAGGAAACAGACGCTCTATCCACTGAGCTACAGGCGCCTGTTGATATATTTTATCATGTGTAAAATACCAAAAATGTGGGCGGGTAGAAGTTGATCTATCTTTATGCATAGCCCTTGATGGCTGATGCATACCATCTCCCTAGAGTCATGCCTAACATTTCATTCTAGTTTCATCATTTCTCTCCCCCCCCCCTCGCCGGAAACTTCCATTAATCCTCCATTTGCGCCACCATGTCCACCTGCATGATCTTCCTCCTATGGCTCGTCAGCACCCCCCTTGCAATCCACGCCGACTCACTACCTGTCGGTAATACCTTTCTTCATATGCACAAAAACATGCATCATTCATCCACAATACCTCCAAGTATCAAGAACTTTTCTCTATATACTACAAGATACTAATCAAGAATCCTTTTTTTTTTTTCTTTTTTGCGTTTTCCTTCTTTTGTTGTTTGATAATTTGTTCTATACGCGCCTTTATAAATGTAGGTTATCTCCTTAACTGCGGTGCGGACGAAGAAGCAGTAGAAGGGCCTCTCAAGTACGTTCCAGATGATCACTTCATATCAACTGGCAACAAAACAACATTGAACAGAACAGACATTCTGCCTAGATTAAGAACTCTCCGGTTTTTCCCAAATGCCAAGGCTAGAAAGTTCTGTTACAGCTTCTCTGTGGTAAAAGAAGGGAAATATCTAGTGAAAACCATCTTTTTCTACGGAGGTTTTGATGGAGGAAAGGAGCCGCCTGTTTTTGATCAGATCATTGATGGAGCAAAATGGGGCATTGTGAATACCACGGAGGATTACGCGAATGGGGGATCATCCTTCTATGAGGCCATTGTCGTCGCTCGGAACAAGATTCTGAGTGTTTGTTTGGCAAGAAATCAGCACACTGCTGCTGGTACCAGCCCTTTTATTTCTTCTGTTGAAGTGTATCTTATTGATGATTCTGTTTACAATTCTACCAACTTCAATGAAAACCTGCTGGTGACTGTTGCAAGAAGTAGGTTTGGCACAGATGGAGAAGTCGTTAGGTACAATACTATTTTTTGCTTGATCTTGCTTTTATTCACATGATTTAAGGGAACTTTGATTTGGAGCATTGTATGGTCTAATTTGATTTAAATGTTGTATTTATATGGAGTGTTTTATTAGTATCTGAAAAAGGTTTTTGAATAATGAATGCGGAATCAGTTTTCCAGATGACGATTTCAACCGATACTGGGAGCCCTTCAAGGATGATAATCCTTTCGTCTTGAGCCAGTCCAATGTAACTACTTCGACATTTTGGAACATCCCACCACCGGAGGCCTTTAAATCAGCACTAACAACCAGCAGAGGGAAGAATCTGACAGTCAAATGGCCACCGTTCTCACTCCCCAGCGGACGATATTACATTGCATTGTACTTCCAAGATAATCGAACCCCAAGCCCATATAGCTGGAGAGTGTTCGATATCTATGTAAATGGAGAAAAATTCTTCCAGAATATCAATGTCACAGAGAGTGGTCAGAGTGTTGTTGGGACAGAGTGGCCTCTTTCAGGACAAACAGAGATTTCTCTAGTTCCCGTCAACAATAAAACTGTTGGGCCATTGATCAATGCTGGTGAACTCCTTCTGATGTTGCCTTCTGGAGGAAAGACCATCACCAGAGATGGTATCTTGCACAAAATTGCACCTGAACGAGTTCCGTTTACATTCTTTGTTTTAGTGCTCATATTAGATATATGTTTCTAAGTTTTCTTGATTTGTTTTGGATATTTGACAGTGGTGGCAATTGAGCAATTCAGAACAGAATTAACAAACGAGCCCGAAGATTGGACAGGGGATCCATGCCTTCCAAGAGAGAACTCATGGACCGGTGTTTCGTGCTCTGACACAGTTCCCGTTCGAATTCTCTCTTTGTAAGTTCCGTTATCTCCTTACATTAAGTCATATAAGCTTATCTGAGCCTTGAACCAGTACTAAACATATCTTCATCAAGAAAGTACTGTATCTACACATGAGTATATTAAGGATTTCTTACACTTGTTTAAATTGCATGAAGGAACCTGACAGGCTTTGGGTTGTCTGGATCACTGCCACAAAGTATATCTAAGTTAACTGCACTCAAGGACCTGTAAGTAGTTCATCCCTTGTGCTATGTTACTTGCATTCAGCAACATATATATCATGTTATGTTTTTCCCATAAAGTTGTAACAACTGGAACTGTATCTCAGTTTGCTTGGAGACAACAAACTTTCAGGCAATATACCTGATTTGAGTTCACTAAAATCTTTAGAAACTCTGTAAGCTCCCAAATTCCCTATATTTTTCTCTTTTGTCATTTACCCCACCTGAGTACATCAACTTGACTATATCTTGGTTTTTTGATCTGTGAAAAGTCATCTTGAGAACAACCAATTCGAAGGATCAGTCCCTAGTTCGATGGGCGAACTACCAAATCTTCGTGAAGTGTATGTTCTAAAGCTGAAATTCTCTGTCTATTGGATGATTTCTTCTATGTATATAAGTATAACGGACTCTTCCTATTGACAGATACCTCCAGAACAACAAACTAAATGGTAGCATCCCGGACTCTTTGAAAAACAAACGCGGTGTCAATGTTAAGTAAGTCTTAATCTTACATTTTGCTTCATAGATCACAAGTGAAGCAACTGTTTTACGTTTCCAGTGTTCTTGAATTGCTTTTAACTACGTAAATGGTGCCCAAAATTTTACTGCTTGTAGGCTAGAAATGTTAGCTGATAGAGATGATGCTGTTGTGGATTAGGTCCTAAGTGAGAGGACAAATGACGTTGAGGAGTACAGAAGCTATGGGCATGGAAGGACAAAAGGGAGAGATTTTTGCAATTTTGTCTGTTGGAATGAAGATAGGCAATGGCTTGTGTACTTGGTTGTCTTGTGTTTTCACTGTGATTATGCATGTGTTTCATATCATACTGGTGCTCTGTCTCTGCATAGACACACAAAACTAAAGTATATACTGTCTATTCCTTACTTTTAGTGTGTCTTTATATACTTAGAAAAATTATAACTTCAAGGGTTCTTGAATAAGTGGTGAATATTACTATGTTTTTTTTTTTTTCGGGTAAATTTTATGTACATACATATTGAACATTTCAAGAACAACATTATTTTTTTTACTTTTTTTTTTTAATTTTTTAAAACAAATAAAACGTTGAACTACAATTTAAATAATGATGTCGTAGGTACGTAACGAAAATTATTTATTATCCATGAAAAAAAAATCACAAATATCCAACGAGGCTTAATAGATATACATTTTTCAAAAATATTGGGTTGAATCAGCTCTTAAGGATTGTCTAAATAAGGGATATTTAACTGCTACAAAATATTTAAAAATAAATAAATAAATAAATAAAAGATGTAAGTCTAGTTTGATAGGCAAGCCATTTTGATCCGTACAAATGTGCGACAATGGGGTGACGAGATTGGAGCATAAAAATGAATAGAAAGAAGAAACACATGCTGAAAACCAAAGTCCAAAAGGCAGTGTAAATTGTAAAACCCTCAGTCCCTCTCCCTCCTATTAAAATCTGTACGTACCCATAATTTCATCAATCTTCCTCTCTGGCACCTCCACATAACTCTCCGGACCTCTTTCTCACTCTCCTCCAATTATATATGGAATGTTGCCGATAAACCCTACCTCACTTCTCCCCCTTTCTAGACCTTCCCCAATTCTCTCATTCCCCTTTCTCTGCCTTCCGATCACTTCTTTCCGCTGCCGTGCCTCCTCCGCCGACGACTCTTTTGCAAGCTCGTGGTTCAAGTTTTCTGCAGCTTCCGACGCTGCGTCCATCCGAATTGGCACTGGTTCATCGGATAAGGTAGGCTCTGGTGTTGCGAGTGGTCCTACTAGTAATAAGAACACGAAAATTAATGCGAAGGAGAAGTGGTCGCGGGATCGGGAGAGCTA
>NC_026152.1:19656812-19688247 GCF_000512975.1 Sesamum indicum
CTTCCCCAGTTTCGCCCGAGGAAATTGATAAGAGACTCAAATGCGATCCTGAAATACAGGTACTTCAGAAAAAATGTAGTCTTGAAGTTAAAATATCCACCACACATTTGGTGTTTAGATTGAAAAACATAAGTTTTATGAGTTCATTGGATGCTCTTGTTCATATTAATCTTGATTGTCTGCAAAATTATATTTATCCGCTGTCCATCTAGCTGGATATTTTGATGTTTTAAGGAGTATGGCATATTCAATTGCTCCTGAGGAGTGGGAATATTTGAGTCCAAAGATAAGAGTGGTTTACTTTTTGATAAGTCAAAGCACGGGTAACTTGCTGACATGGCAATTCATTCCATTGAGTTGTTTTAGAGTACGAACTTCATCATAAGTCGATGTTAAATTGAAGATTTTACCATCACAGCAAATAAACGAGAACTAATGTTGACTGTTAACTAAGTTGAATATCTTCAAATTGGTTGATTATAAAAGCAGAACTTCTACTCCAAAGTATTCTTTTGACTTGCTGCCTAGCAAGTGATTTTGATTCGTTACAAGAGTTAAATGTTGTGACTTTATCTGTGAAGCATTGTAATTTTGATGTTAACTTTATTAATCTTGTTGGAGTTTCTATTGCCTTCTCTATATCACTACAAGGAACCTTGTTCTTTTCATTGATAAAGATATTTGTATGGAATCTTTAAATTATTTAAATTTCAAATCAGACACATGTTACCTTCTTTCCTTCTGAATGCTATTTACTATAACGGAATTGCAGGATTGCAAGCCAATGGTTTATGAATGGACAGGGAAGTGTCGTAGTTGCCAAGGAACTGGTTTAGTCAGCTACTATAACAAAAAGGGCAAAGAAACCATCTGCAAATGCATACCTTGCCTTGGGATCGGTACTATTTTCCTCCATCACATTTAGTTGAATTATTTCTTCTTCTCTTTGGGGAAGTTTCTTGATGTTAACAATTTCTTACCCTGTTTAACTTGTGGTATAAGAGATTGGGATAGCACGATACATTTCTTAACAGAAAGCCGCAATGTATTCCCTACCTTGCTGCTCATTCATATAGCAATCCGGAATTAGAATTTATTGATATCAACCATGACAATTCTGTCTGCCCATTTTTATGCTCCTTGTGATTCTACCTACTAAAAGGTGGAGCTATACCTCATAATTTTCTTATCATGTACCATAACTGATGCTTGCAGAAATCTCATTTTATATGGAAAAGGAAAGGGATTAAGAAACACCAAAAGGCTTGTTTGGATAGCTACAAAATGCAAGAAAGTTTTGAGAATATAAGATCTTGATTTTAGCTTCTGTGTGTAGTTCCAACCACAGTAAACAGAGAAACTCTGATGCTCCAAAGACAAAACTAATAAATGGACATCAAATGCTACATTCCCTTTCTGTTATTTATGTTCCAAGATTACTAATTTGTTGACAATTTTTAATGGTTTCAAGGCCAATGTACCCATGATACCTGCCGTTTTCCTGCATGAAATAATATTACTGGATTAAACTTCTACCATTGCATAGGGTGTCTTTTATCTGTTGTCTCTTTCAAATAAATAAATTGATAAATCTTTGGCAAAAGTTTCTTATTTTCTTTTTTGGCTCATTTTCCGGCTGTGATTTTGTCCTTTGTAATCTTTGAATGTGTAGGTAACTCTGCTTACATTATGCTTCTACCACAATATTTTCCTGTTTATTATTTCATCATACTTTTTTGTGTTATCAGCCTAAACTGAGTTCGATCCATGCCAAGTAGGTCACATGGCTAGTAAATTAGTACAAATGTTCTATTTATCGATTTCTTTTAACATTTGTTGTTGTTTACAAATTAACATCTTGGTTTCAGATTCTGGTGTGTGCCTTTATATTTGTGCAACTTTCTGTCTGCATCTTCCATTTATCATTGTTGCTATTTCAAGTTTGATTTGTAAAGTTTCTTCATGCATGGATATCTGTTCATAGACATTGGTCAAGGATTGGAAACCTGATATATAATATTTGTTCTAGCAGGATATGTGCAGAAGATAACAGCACGCACGGATATTAGTGTGATGGAAGACTTGGATAATGGAAAACCACCGTGATATGTATTCAAATGCATTCTTATACTCCAGGATTTCCTTTTGCTCTTTTTCTAACCCCAGGATTTCCTTCCGAGGAAACATTCATAAAGATTTAGCATTTATTGTACTCTTCAGTCATTGTAGCTCATGATTACAACTTGTATAAAATTCTATTATATCTGTTAATAAGGATGACCTTGTACCAAGAAATTTAAGAAACAGCATCAAGTAAACACATCTTAACTTGCTCATATAGCGAGGATAAGAATGTATTCTTCTCTTGCTACTGTTTTCCACTTTCTGGAATCACCCTTTGCACTTTATTCCTCTTATCTATTAATGAGAATCTAGATTGTGTGCTTTGCAAATCATCCAGGAGTCAAGTTATTCTGCATTATCATTTAAGCATCAGAATATCTTCAAACCATTTATTATACAGAACCTGGGGTGCTGGATCGCGGTGCCTTTGTATATTATAGTCTCTGGAGTTGTCTCAAACCTCAACCTCTTGTGCACTTTCTTCACCCAAAGACCAAGCAGAAGATGATGTCGAGTTTTAGCTTTCTTGATATCCAATACAACCTTTCCAAGAGAAAATTCTTGAGGAAACCTTCAAGGATGTTTTCAAGAGACAAACAAAACTCGGGGGTATTTCCAATCTACTGGCCAAATATGGAAGAGCTGAAGCAAGTATTCAACAAATTTGATGCCAATAAAGATGGCAAAATATCCCCAGAGGAGTACAAGGCTATACTGAAGGCCTTGGGTAAAGGAAACCTTCTTACGAAAGAAGTGCAGAAGATATTTGAGGTTGCAGATTTGGACGGAGATGGATTCATCGATTTCAATGAGTTTGTGGAAGCACAGAAGAAGGGAGGTGGGGTGAAGACAGTTGATCTGCAACGTGCTTTCCAGGCCTTCGACAAAGATAATGATGGGAAAATAACAGTAGAAGAAGTGTATGAATTGCTGCAGAAGCTTGGGGAACGGTGCAGCATCCAAGATTGCCGGAAAATGGTACAAGCTGTAGATACCAATGGGGATGGTGTGATTGACTCGGATGAATTTATTGCTATGATGACTAAAACCATGATCATATGCTAGATGAATAACTCTCGAGGAATGCAAGTTAGTCTAGTCCACTAATCAATTTCAGAAATACTGTGTATGCATACTTCTATTTGTAATTTACTTAAAAGAGCAATGATCCATAAAATATAATTGTAGTCAGTATTATGAATGAGTTAAATGGATAACAAACGACAAGCAGGTTGTGAATAGAGAACATGGGATCACTCTTGAACTGCAGTGGATAATCCTTCTGTATCAATGTCACAATTGATGTATATGATGAACTAAACTGCCAATGAGAGAAATTTCATCACTATCGGGCAAGACAAAATAAGAACTTCGATAATTATGCCAACAAGCTCCACAAATGGAAGTTACATTCTCCATTATGATGGAATAATTTGTCATCTCTACAATCAGCATGCAAATTCTTCCCACTAATCATGACAATCTAGATGGTGACATGCTAGTCACCTCAGAAGAACAGGCCCCTTGTCATGTTGGAGACATTATAACCAACCATAAATCACCAGAATCAACCATTGGGAATTTACCAGTAGTCATTACAAGAGCATTTACCATCCTTGAAATGATGAAACCGCTTGTTGTCTCTGACAATTAACTCCCTCCCAACGATTCTGGACATGATCTTGATAGCATTGTGACAATCGCCACAGACGCGTAGGTTTTTAATGATCCGCAGAGGTGTCCTTGCAGGAGTACTAATTAGACCATAAGCAATAGCAAGACGCTCACTGTGGTAAAGAAGTGCTTGTTCCTTCGCCTCCTGATCAATGTCATGGAGGACATATCTGGTGTCGGGAACATAAACTTGCTCTTTCTTTGCAGCCCTCAACTTCTCATCGTCCTTGTAGAGGGTAGGGTTACGGAACTCCGGTATCCTGTTCCTCCCAACGAGCATGTTAATCCCAGATTGCTTCTTAGGAGGAGGAGTGGGGATCTTGTTGGTAACGGCCTTTGAAGGGTCAAGACTGACCATCAATTCCTCCGCACGATCTTCAAGATCAATATCTCCATGTATACGTGCATAGTTCATCAATGCCTCCCAAATAACGGCTGTGGGTTCAAATGGAAGGGCTTCAATGTATGCCTCGGCCTCAACAAGATGCCCGGACTTTCCAAGGACACCTAGAAGCCCCAAATAATGTTCAATACCTGGAGAAATCCCATAATCAGTTTTCATAGACTCAAAATGTAAAAATCCCTCTTCAATTGCTTCAGCACTAGCACAAGCTTCTAAAACAGCAATAAAAGTTTCTCCATTTGGTGGTAACCCCAACTTCCTCATCTGCTCAAATAATGCCAAACCATCATCTCCTAGCCCATTGGCTGCATACCCATTAATCATCAAGTGCCAAGAATCCATATTCCTATCAGGCATGTGATCAAAAACTCTTCTTGCGTCAGTCATACTTCCACACTTCGAGTACATGTCCAGCACCCTATTATTCAGTTGTAGGTCACTCCTAAAAGTCGACCTCAAGAAGTAGTCGTGTGCTTTCTTGGCGTCCTCAAATTTCTTTGAATTCCCACATAACTCAAAAAGCAAGCTAAAACATTCAGCATTTGCTCGAATCCCCTGGTCCATGTGTTCGATAACTTCCTTAACCTTACCCGCTCTGCACAAGCTCAGTAAGTCAACAATATCAGCCGGCCGACTTGCGTTTGACACTTGCGTACTTCCATTTTGAATCTGACTATTTACAGCAGCTTGCCCATATGAGCCCCTTTGATTCTGGTTTGGTTGTGGGTGCGTCAGATTCAGATTCTGATTATAATCATTCTTCCATTGATTCGCACCTCCGTGTGGATAATTCTGGCTCTGATTAGGGTTGTGCTGATAACCCTGATTTTGAAACGCTCCCTGCGGGGGATAATTCCTATCCAGATTCGGTTTTTGCCCGTAGCCTTGATTTCGATTATTACTCCACTGATTAACACTTCCTGGGGGAGGAGGATAATTCTGGTTCTGCCGAAAACCCTGATTTGGGAAATTGCTGCTAAGGCCTGTACCTCCCTGTAGCGGATACCCTTGACCCGAAGTCAGACTTCCTTGATTCGGGAAACCCTGATTCACTCCACTACTACTACAACCACTATTATAACCCTGATTCTGGAAATTACCGCTCCTGTTATTAACTGGGTTTCCGAAACCGCTGTTCCGTGCGGCCCACTGATTCTCTGGGTTCTGATCGAAATCGAATGAAGGAGCCGAGGGCTGAGGATTCGGCCTCTGGAAGTCGTCGGGTATCGCGGAGGTTGAGAGGATTCTGATAGCGGGGAGAGAGGGGTTTCGGATTAGGGTTTTGGGAACTGAGATGAAGGGGAGAGAGGGGCGTACCTTGCCAAGAAAAATGGTCGTAGGGAAGGAGAATCGAACCCTGAGAATTGACGACAGAGGAGACGCCATTTTTGTGGGTTGTGGAAAAGAATGGTTAAACCCCAGGTGTGTGATAAACCCTACCGCATAGAAGGACGCGTACTCATCGATGGAGGAGGGAGTTGAATAGAGGTAACGGGTTGGAGTGCTGTTCACTTATATCCGGATTCCGGACTTGTGATTCGGGTTAACAGACTCCGGTCCGCGGGTAACATGTTTCTACAATCTACACCCAAAAAAAATTAAGGTCATTGTGATATATGAAATGATAAAAAATTCCTATGAAAATATAATTAGTAAATTATTTTTTTTTATATTTTAAAAAATAAAGTACATCAATGGTTTAATAGGAGATAATTTGCTTATTTTTTAAAATACAGGATAATTTTTTACTCATTTCTTATACTACATTGGGGTTTTCTTTAATTTTTCATATCATATGAGGCTAAATTGCATTTTTTAGAAAAATTATATTGAAAAAGAGAACCGATAATTACAAAGTACTCCCATTAGGTTTACACATAGGTCCTCTATAGTTTGAAAGTTTATATTTGATATCTTTAAGATTTATTTTTGTCTAATAAATAAATTAAAATTTACCGTATTTGTTGATAATAACAAAAAATAAAAAAACAAAAGTTCATATTTATCCCTGATTGACCGAACACTGAATTATTACAAATATAATAATTTTATTTTTCTAATCAAAACTACCCTTATACATATTCAAACATTAATACATATATATGGAAAAATAATAAAAATTATATATATATGTACATATGAACATAAATAAAATTTGAAACGCATTCCTAAACAAGTATAAAAATTGTAAGTTTGAACCAAGCAAACATAATTCAAATGTAGATTTAAGAAGACTGTCATCATATTTTCATAACAATCATTTTAATATTTCAATGCGTAAAACAATGTAATGGGTGTGAAATTTGAAATTCGCAAGTCTAAATTAATTCGTTATATCATTTTCAAACCTAAAACAGATAGTAACATAAGATTATTTGTGATCATGTCTTAAGTTGTTAGCTAAGAATTTATAGAAGAATTGAGATCAAACAGATTTGGTATCTTCTGAAGTAGTGGTACTAATGTTTTGTTGCAGATGTCGGGCCTTTTATGATCCAAAAGATTTGATTCTTTCGAGAGTTCGTATCTTTTTGAATTACGTTTAGCTCATATTAGTCTAATCGTTCAATTTGTTTAATTTTGAAAAATACATGAGATAATTTGCTTTTTTTTTTTCATATGAATAATTTCTATTGATATACTAATTATTGCCATAACTTAAAACTCATTATATGTCTTGTTATCACCTTTTAATTAATAGAGTATTTGGTTAGATTTATATTAAGTATTTATAAGATCATATATTTTCTCATTTTTTTTTAGGTTTTTTATAAAGTATTAAATTTATATTAAGAATGCCTCTTTAAGTGTTTGTGTAAAACATTTACTAAATGAATTGTGAAATTTTATAAGCCTGTGAATAAATATATTATGAAGTATTTGAAAATAGTTACAAATTCACCCAAACATGCCCATAGTTCCTTTAGAAGGAGAAAACAACAAATACAGAAATGAAACTTTACCGCCAAGTTTTTGTGAATTTAAAAGGGGGGAGAGAGAGAGAGAGAGAGAGAGAAGCAGAGTCCGTGGATGGAAGACGAAGACGAATCTCTATCGCCTTCCAGCGATTCAATGGAGTCGCAACCTGACACCGATTCGTCCGAATCCATATCCGAGTCAAACGGCTCTGGAGGCGATAATGACGAAGAAGAAATGCCCCCTGCGCGTTCAGCTCCACCCAGGAACCACCAAAGGAAGTCGCGAAACGTGGAAGCTCTTGTAAGGTTTGTTTTTAGTTATATGATCTGTTAGTATTCGTTAGTTGGATTATTAGTTATTAAAGTCATTGCCATTGCGTTCGGTAACTATTAGTATGTATGGTGATAGGGCTGTTCAAGGCTAGGGTTTAATCGTTTCTGTTTTGGATTTGAGAAGTTTGTCTCCAGTAAGGTTCCTGATTGTGCGAATGACATTTAGCATCATGTTTTAACCATATATAAGCAGTAACTTGCAAATGCGAGAATCTTCATTTTATTGAGATCGGTATCCATTACTTTCCTGCTTATTTCTTTTTAAAATATGATGTTCCTAAATCAGGGGAAACCTAGAAGTGAAGCGGCAACCACTATTCCCTAGAGTATATTCCGTAGTTGATGCCGAGAGCACATTAAGGAAGCCCTTTAAACCTCCCTCTTCCAGTGGTTACTCTGAGAACAAGGAGCAGCTGGCACGTCGGCTATGGGCTCGCAAGAGGTTTGTGCCATGGGGCTCCACAAGACCTGCACTAGTCAACATTACGAACAGGTTTAGTACTCCCAACATAATTGAGGAGAATGATGATTCAGAGGAGATCTTATCACTGCCTCCAGGAATCGAGCCTCTAGTGCTATGGCAGCTGGAAGAATCTGGGGAGAGAGACAGAGACTGTACGTCTATAATTGTGGACTCCTTGCTTGTGAAGTTTCTCAGGCCCCATCAGAGGTACAGTTAGGCATAATTTAGAGTTCTATATGTTTTCCATATTCAGAATGTCTGGTTAAGAACTTAAGATGTTCTGGTTGTCAGTAGTGAACTTAAAAGATATAAAACATCTTTTAAAAGCTAAGGAGGAGGTCCTGAGAAATTCAGAACATACTTTCTCATTAGCATCTTGTAAACATGTCTCACATGTACTAAAGTATTCTTTTACATTTTCCAAAAGGATAGATATAATTTTGTAGGTGGTAATGCTTATATTAGGGTTACAAAATGCCGAGGTACATGGCTTCGTATTTATGATATTTAGTACTCACAGCTGGTTGTAGTTCTGCTGTTAGAATCCTGGATATTAAACCATGAAATTGCATAGATAAGGTTAAATATAATCTGATGATTTTATTACATCATTCAATTTGAAGGTTCACTTGGTATGCACTTGCAGAGAAGGGGTGCAATTCATGTTTGATTGTGTTTCTGGTATTCTTAGTGCTTCCAACATCAATGGTTGCATCTTGGCTGATGATATGGGGTAACGTTCTGTGGCCGACTGACAAATTTTTATGTTCAGCTTCTAAGATTGATTAAATGCTTTAGCAATTTTACATCTGTTGTCTTTGATATTCTCATTATTTTTTGGTTGTTGTCGTTCAGTCTGGGGAAGACCTTGCAGTCAATCACATTGCTATACACTCTTCTTCGTCAGGGGTTTGATGGCAAACCAATGGTTAAAAAAGCAATAATTGTGACTCCTACCAGTCTAGTGAGTAACTGGGAAGCTGAAATCAAGAAATGGGTTGGAGAAAGAGTGAAGCTTCTTGCTCTCTGTGAGAGTACTCGAGAAGATGTTGTCTCTGGCATTGATAGTTTCACTAGTTCATGTAGCCCTTTACAGGTGATTTTCTTGCGCTGTCTGAATTGTCTAGCAATAATCACAACTAAACTGACGGTCTTATAGTTACTGATTGTTTCCTATGAGACATTTCGGATGCATTCGTCTAAATTCAACCAAACTGGATCCTGTGACCTGCTTATATGTGATGAGGCGCATAGACTAAAGAATGATCAAACATTGACTAATCGAGTGAGATACATCAAATTCTTTTATTTGAGCTTTTTTCCTGGATGAGGTCATAATGAATTTGGACCTAAGATGACCTTCATTAACTTATGGACCAGGCATTAGCTGCACTATCTTGCAAACGCCGCATTCTCTTGTCAGGGACTCCGATGCAAGTGAGAAATGCCTAAACATCCTTACTCCTGCATCCTTCTCATGGTATTGCTTTGTTACACTATGAGAGTAATTCAATCTTCTGTGTCATACAAATTCAGAATGATCTCGAGGAGTTCTACGCCATGGTTAATTTCACAAACCCTGGAGTCTTGGGCGATGCTACATATTTTCGCCGTTATTATGAGGTATGCTATGTTCCTGGAATTTGAGGACAGTGGAAGATAACCATGAGACTTTTAACTCCTTTCTATTCTCAAATTCTAACAATGGCAGTCAGCTTTATGACTATGAAAGGAAAGATAGATTAACAATTGAAATAGGAACAACATGCAGTGTACCATTGTGAAGTCTAGTTGTTCCTCTGCCGTATATAGCAAGCATTTATTTCAAAACTTGATTGTTGTCTATAATATTTGAAGACACCAATTATTTGTGGTCGAGAACCTATGGCTACTGAAGAAGAAAAGAGGCTTGGTTCAGAGCGATCTGCAGAACTAAGTGGAAAAGTAAATCAGGTAACTGTATTTTCCCTATATCTAATGCCAAGCGTATGCTTACTCTTATCGGCTTGAAAAAGCTATCTATATTGAGTTCCATAGGATCACAAATTTTCTCCCTCGTTAGAAATGTTTTGTTTGTTAGGGTTCATACTGGGTTCAGGGGTTGCATTGGTAGATTTGACTTAACTTTTGACTTATTTCATTCCCCGTATTTCAGTTTATATTGCGGAGGACTAATGCACTGCTGTCTAATCACTTACCACCAAAGGTACTGCAATATGCATTATTTGTATTTCTTTGCATTAATTAGCATAATTTTTTTACTATGATGTAGAACTGGGGCTATAAGATTTTTACGACTAAGTGGTCTTGTTTTTGACTTTTGGAGCCTTTCGAGATCGTTATATTAAAAATTATCTATTGTATTGGGTTTGGTTGTATTCTCCATAATATTATGGTCGTAATGCTCCAGAGTTGTTGCTTTGATCTTTTGACATCATTGTTTAAACCGATAGTCTTCATATAGCTTCATATCTGTCTTTGTTCCTTAACTGTTAGTGGCTTTGTTTTGGTTACTATCTTGCAGTCCATTCTTAGACTGTGGGCATGCTTTCAAAAGAATAACAAAGATGAATAGATTGAAGTAATAGCATTTCATCTACGATATGCCTGACTTATGATCAAGAATTGGATTGCAATTATGAAGTTGTCGTGGGGAGAATTTGTGTTTATTCAGCACTAGACTGTTAATTGACTTCTTGATTGGATATTGGGAAGATCTTATGCTTCAAATGTTTGCATTAAATATATGGTAGAGAAGTGATCTTGTTGACATAGAATATGGTGGTCATTAAGGATACCTATAGAGAACTAAAATAATAGATAGCCACCATGTTTGCACTCTATGGAGCTAAAATCTTGCCTTATGTCTCTTATTCCGGTCATATTATTGGACATAATGTGGAATGTGGATCTATTGCATGCTCTGGAAGAAACCTGAAATAGTTTTGGACGGGATAGCTACTAAAGTAATCGCGGTTTATTTGACTTTATTTCGTCTAATTTTATTTTTCCAACTTAGTTAATTGACATATATCTCATTTATCCACTCTGTAAGATGGGTGCCCGGTTATAGGGCTACATTTGAAGCTACCTGGATCTGTGGGTATTCTGATATCAGGTCTTGTTTAGCTTGGAACAAATCGAGCTGCAGGTAGGGCATTGAATAATGTAGTTCAGAACTAATCCAATTCATCTCATCATTCTTCCCAGTCTCTAAATAAATATTATTCTTTGAAAATGGGACCTTATAGAATTATTTTATTACTCTAGAGAACTTCAAACTTTCCAAAATAAGTTTCACTTATATGTTCTTTATATCCTCACGAAACAATTTATATTGCCAGATCTGCAATTCCCTTCTTTTTCATATCTAAACAACTTAAGTTTGGCCTCTTTCATATGTTGATTGTTTAAATAAAGTAATTGCTCCTTTCTTACAGATAATTCAAGTTGTATGCTGCAAGTTGACGCCTCTCCAGTCTGAGCTGTACGACCATTTTATACATTCAAAAAATGTAATATTCATTTCTCTATATGATTATGGGTGCAGTCTGCATAAGCTTCTTTTTCTTCTACTTCAACGTACAGGACAAAGACTTCTAACTTTCAACTTCCAAGCGCAGGTGAAACGGGCTATTTCAGAAGAAGCAAAACAATCAAAAATCCTAGCCTACATAACAGCTCTTAAGAAGCTCTGCAATCACCCAAAGGTATACTCTTACTGGAGGGTGATGAATCTATGATTGTCATTGCTTTTTGCCAGAATGGAAAGTAAATTGCATATTTGCATTATTGATAAAGATCTTATTTGGATTACATCTGAAACGCTGAGGTCTTTCCTGATATAATACTTTATTCATGCATTAGTTCCTGGTGCACAAGAAAAGATGAAAGCTGCTTGCATTTTACTTTGATGACGATGGAATTTAGTTCTGAAACATATCACCATATTATCATTGGTCAAGTTCTGTACATTGTATCATGTTACGCAAAATGTTACCTAAAAATGGCTGGCCAGTTGCATTAGATCCCAAAGACTCTTCTGTTGTTTTTACTGTTAAAAAAGAAAAGGAAAAACTAAGAGAAAATGATGTTCTACGTTTAAACTCATGGGGTTGAGCATGGTGCGGTATTTGGATAAAAGCCCCTTGGGTGTTAAGTGTAGAACCAGCTTTTCTTCAATTGTAGGATGGAAGGGCCTGTAAGAAACCCAGTGAGCTTAGAATAGTGTCTCACCATCTTTGGCCAGCTTCAGGTTCTTAACAACTAGTTATGCCTAAACCTTCAGTGCTTCATATCCTGGCTGACAATTCATGTTATGAGTCTATAACCAAGTTAGGTTGCCAGTGTGAAACTTTTACTATCACATACAGATCTCTCTGATCACTTGAATTTCACCTTGGAATCTGTGGGATGATTTAGGAATGTAATCAACCGCCAGTTTTAGTATTCATTAGTATCTTTTTATTTGCATTTTTATGATTGAATTGCAGCTATTAAGGTACTAACACCAGATAAATTTATATTTGAAGCTAATTTACGACACAATAAAAAGTGGGAGTCCAGGAACATCAGGGTTTGAAGATTGTTTGCGTTTCTTCCCACAAGAAATGTTCTCTGGAAGGTGAATTCTTCCTGATTCTCAGCCTTCTGTTCTTTTGACGATTTAGTATGACCTCATCTTAGTATTAGGCAACAATTCCCTGTTCTATCAGATCTGGATCGTGGACTGGTGGTGATGGGGTATGGGTTGAACTATCAGGAAAAATGCATGTCTTAGCCCGGTTACTTGCTCAACTCCGTCAGAGAACAGATGACAGGATCGTCCTAGTTTCCAATTACACACAGGTGCCAATTTTTGAGCCTTTTAGTTGGATTAACGCTGGTGGTGCAATGTTGTTTATGTGATGTTATTCGGCAATTTTTTTCTTTTTTTCGTTATTTCTTAGTTGAGGACTTTTAAGTACTGTGCCATTTTCTGACATAAAATATCCACCTAGTTACAGATGGATGGTGCAATAAATGCAGGAAATTGTACGTTAGCATTTTGGTTTGTCTTGGATAATATTCTTATTTCTATGGACAGCCATAGTACCAATCCTGCCGACTTATTCTTGGATTGGTGGACAGAAGAAAACCTCAACTAATAGAGGACTAGAATTTTAGTTTTGTGTTAGATATGTACTTGATGAGGCTTCCTTATGCTTCTATGTTTATTGGCAATCTATAGTAAACAAATCATTAATCAATGTGTTCCTAAAAGAATTCTTCGTTTTGTTAGAAACTGTTTGAGTAATGAAGTGCGCATTTCATGATATGAAATGTGGATGCTTTCTCTTAGGAAAATACAAACATATCCAGAGGGCTTATTTGATCATTTTTATGCTTCCATCCAAATTATACGTTACAAATTCATGTTCAATTAATAATAGAACATTTCTTCTACTTTGCTTGATGCGCTTGGTTTTGTTATGGAACATTATTTTGTCGAACATTACTTTCCACTTGACTTTGAGTAGTGTGTGCATGCGGAAACATTATTTTGTTCGTTGACACACTTCACATGGAAGAATTTTAGGAATAAAGAGTCTATTAGCATGAATGGACCTACTGGCGCTTGTCAAGTCTGTTTATAGTGGTGAAGGCATTTTTGATGATTGCTGCACTTTCTAGTTGTAGACACACCCTTATAAGAATTGTTATATCCTTTGTCTCCTTGACGTGTGCGGTGTGCCTATCTTTTCTATTCTCCTTTCTCAGACACTAGACCTTTTTGCTCAATTATGCCGTGAAAGAAGATATCCCTTCCTAAGACTTGATGGGACTACATCAATCAGCAAAAGACAAAAATTGGTTAATCGTTTTAATGATCCATCAAAGGTATGTGAATTTTGTCTTTAAAAAATCTTGTTCTTATGGTATGAACATACCATCATTTGATTATGTTAATATATTTTTCAGGATGAGTTTGCATTTCTCCTGAGTAGCAAAGCTGGAGGTTGTGGCCTCAATTTAATTGGTGGAAACCGATTGGTTCTCTTTGATCCTGATTGGAATCCAGCAAATGATAAACAAGTAATTTGTCCTTGCACATTAAAAAGATTATTACTTCATGTCAATGCTGTATTCGCGATTGGTTCTTCTTTCTATGTCCTTATTCTATCAAACCCACAGTTTGTAGCTACTGGCTGAGTTCTTATTTATGTAGAAGCCATAAATCTCCTAATAATTTTTGTCCTGATGTTTATGAATAGTTCAGAATATGACAAAAAACCTTCATTCATTGTCCATGAATTCTTGTATCATAGGAATCTATTGATAGAGTTTCCATCTTCAATTTTCTCAATTTTGCAGGCAGCAGCAAGGGTCTGGAGGGATGGACAGAAGAAGAGAGTCTACATCTATAGATTTTTGAGTACTGGAACTATTGAGGAAAAGGTTAGATGCAGTAATTTCTTGATGCATTTACTTCCCTATCTATGCTTCTCTTTAAGCAATTATGATTTAACTTTGCTGCAGGTATACCAGCGTCAGATGTCAAAAGAAGGACTTCAAAAAGTTATTCAGCAAGAGCATGTAGATTCAGAGAAGGTACTTTCTTATTTTTCTGATAATCGCGATACAGTCTATTCCTTTTCATGTGTGTTTGATACAAAGTTCTCTTACCAGGGAAATCTCCTTTCAACAGAAGATCTGCGTGACTTGTTCACATTTCATGATAGTGTGAGGTGCTTCATCTTTCTAGAACTTTGTGCTATTTATATAATGGTTATTAGAGGTTTGCCATAAACTTCTTGATGATGCACAGGTGGTGATGTGTTTTCTTTATTTAATTTGATCGGTTATTGAACATCATGAATTGGAAAAAGAATTGATGATGCATGCACTTAGGGTTATGATATCTTGATGATGTATGAAGTATCATTTATCAGCGTGATTAAAGTTGTGCAATAAGTCATGACTACATCACATCTGTGCTTAGAGAGACTGGTCTAGAGGTTCTACTGCTATCAGCCTTTCCCCAATTGGTTTCTTACAATATTGCCCTTCTGTGGAATCTCCAAAGTCTTGGTGTCTTTTCCTCTTTCTTTTTTCTTCTTCTTTTCTTTTTTGTTTATTGAGAGTGCCGATTTCTGTACTTCATTTTCCTTCCAGCACTCCTTTTTTCTTGTATGAAATGTATAAGGAGATGGACTGCAGAAATGGCCTGTCTGTATTAGTGAGATGTTCCTTCCCACTTACTAAAGATGCACGTATACAGTTCTGAAATCCATGAGAAGATGTGCTGCAGCCGTTGTATAGGAGATGAAATTATCTCTAACAGCAGTATGGGATCTAATTACACAAATGGAGGCTTCCAGCCTGATGAAGAGGACATAGGGGGATTTGCAGCTATTGCTGGGTGCTTAAACAATTTAAAAAACCATGAGAAACAGGTTAGTGAACTTCACAATATCAGAATTTCTCAAAAGATTTAGTCTTTTGCTCACAAAATATTCTCCTTAAGGTTGGAAATCCAAAGGAAGATGATTTAGCTAACTGGGGGCATCATCACTTTCCATCTTCTGTGCCTGATTGCATATTTCAGGCTTCAGCTGGAGACGAGGTGAGAATTTCAAGTAGAGTGATTGCTACTTAATCCTTTCACTTTACAAGGTGTGTGCTTAAACTGACTTGTTCTGTGATGGCATTGGAGATTACTCGTCAATGAACAGGTCAAATTAAGAAATCCTGATTTCTAAATCTCAATCTTAATCTGCGTCATGTTTGCCAATCATATGTTAGCCTTTTTCCTTTTGTTTTTTCCCTCTTAAATGCCAGCAAACTCCTTAGAGGAGATCAGGAGAATGTGTGGATGATGAGCAACATTTGCATATGTCTTGGCTGCTTGTTAAGTATTGTACAACTGCTTTCTTTTGAAATGTTTTTGTTTTGGTTTCTTGTTAATGACTCTTGAACACCAGTACTGTTGCTTTATATTTCAGTCTGGATTTGGGCCTGTCTTCATGAAGTATGAATTCTTCTTGATTTATTTTTTTATACCAAATGACCATGTCATTTCTAACTTACAAATTTCCTTAATCTTCTGATTGAATTCAATCTAAATCCTGGAATGCAAGAATTGGATTCACAACTATGGACAAGATTGATTAATTGCTGCATGGGTCCGACCTGGAGTGATGGCCATGGACCCTTTTAAATCCTGTGAAGAAATAGGACCTCGACTAAATCAGTTTCTTTCCTTAAGAGAGCTATCTGTATTTGAGGATTGAAGCAATCATAAAACAAAACCAATTTCAAATATGCTGGGAAAACATTGGTCTTGTTGCTGTTCATTGTTGATGCCAACTGGATGATTCTCAGAATTGTGTTTTATGTACTGTAGGTTTCATTTGTTTTCACAAATCAAGTAGGGGGGAAGCTTGTCCCCATTGAATCAACTGTGAGATCAAAGACAGAGGAGGTGGATGATCAAGAAAAACAGACGAATTTCAGAAAACCTCTCCCCCAACGAGCAGTATTATCATATAAACATAGAAAAGTGTTGCCATCAATCTCTCTTAACAGAGAATCTACTGGGAGCTCATTCAATTTTAAGCCTCTGCCACAGCCTAACTCAAAATTAATGAGAACGTTGGAAGGTAAAGCTCATGTTATGCTGTCTCCCAAAATATCCCCTGGCAATAAAATAAATTCAAATCAATTGTCTCCTGCTTGCATAAACGATGATGATTTTCAGTAGATTTTGGATTGGTTAGCTTATTTTTCCTCTTGTTTCACTATTTTTTAGACATAAGAACAGATATTATGAAATGTTTGACCCTCTTGCTTTTCAATAATCCCCGATTTATCAACAAAATAGCTTGACCACTATGATTTACGATAACATAGTTGTCAAGTTCAGGCTTGATAGAACAGTATTTGAAAAGATTCTTTCTAGTACCAGAACTTGTATGTAATAGTATCTATTGTATATCGTTTTACCATGATTGCATGGTAAACTGCTGTATTAAAGAAAGAAAAAGGAATAGAAATGAACAATTTTCATGCCGTTTGTATCTTAGTTTGAAACTATTTAATTTATCAGTTAATGTTTTGCTTCCTCTGTTAGCTTATCAACCTTTTTTTCTCCTGACTGATGTGTCAACTGCTCAAATCAACTGACTATATGATCCTGAGCTGGCTGGCATCTCGGTTCTTCTGGCCCCAAATGAACTAGTGAAGCAACCAGTTAAGGTTCAGTTTGATATAATCACAGAAGACCTTAAGAAGCTTTATTACTTTCAAAAGTCAAAAATCATATTAAAATTGAAAGCCATTGCAGAAAAGGACCTGAGTCTTGGCATATGCTTTTGCGCCAGAAAAGAGAGAAGGAAAGAAGAATGTTTTTTTACCTGTGTTGACAAAAAATCTTTATTCTATTAGTCATTAGAGTCCAACTTTCAGCTTGATAAAAATGCTTTTATAGACATTGAATTTATGTCATTGTTTGATCGTCAAATGATTACATGTTTGTTCAGTCACTGGTATTTTCTGTTTGTACATTGTTGTGAAATGACTACAAATAACAACGTAATCATGTGTTTTCTGGTTCATATGCTGACTTTTCTCTGGCCCTTTGCTTTGTTAGATATTGTGTCCAATAACTTGGCTTTTTCTTTGAATTATGGATTTTCATATTCACATAAAATATGTATTTGAGAAATACCCTATAGTGGACCTTGCTCTTACTAGAAGTATTTATGCTTAATATCACTTCACTTAATGTGGTGAACGCATGTGATATACAATCATGTAGTTCCATGCTGAGGGCTGTGGTGCAGTGGGAAAACATTATAATGGAGCTTGCTTCCCCCCTTTTTGTTTCATTCTTTCCCTTTAATTCCTTATGAAGTGCAGTATTTTAAGTTTCTACTCAGATGGGCTGTGTGTCTGGTTGAACTAATAGCTTTCGTGACATCGGTTTTAGTTTAAGTTTTCAGACAGCTAAAACCCATCTGTTAAGGCTTGTTGTCTACGTTTGATGCATAAGTTATTGTAGCTCTTGTCATTTCTTGGAAATGAAGTTTCAGTAAAACTATAAACCAATCAGCATCTTAGCAACTCAAACGTACCTGGAATTCACATATTTTCTTCAACTAGTTAAGTAACATAAACTAGTACATAGTGCAGAGGGGTAAAAGAACTAAGAATGCTACAAGAACATTCGTTGACAGCTTCCAATGTGAATGCAATTGTAATTGCTCTTCTCCAAAAACACTCCTTAAAAGTGAAGCTTCTAGTTTTGATTGGTGTAGACAAATTGGGTTTTGGGCTAAATTTCTGGTGCCCAATAATTGGTACGATTAGTAGATTTTCATATTGTTCTAAATTGTAAATGGAAGGATATTTGAAATTGACCAAACTCCAGCAATCAAAATTGAGTAACATGCTGGCATTGCATATAATAAAAAGTAAAATGTGGGAGAGGACTTATCCACAGAATAATATATGTTTGTTAAAGCATGAGAAGTCTCA
Source organism: Sesamum indicum (assembly GCF_000512975.1). Taxonomy (NCBI): domain Eukaryota; kingdom Viridiplantae; phylum Streptophyta; class Magnoliopsida; order Lamiales; family Pedaliaceae; genus Sesamum; species Sesamum indicum. The sequence continues at coordinate 19,675,246 of NC_026152.1, forward strand.
CCACTCATGGGAATATAGTCAAGATACCAAGAATCACTCTATTTTTTTTTTTTAAAAAACATGTTTTTGATATGATGAGAGAACAGAAATAGAAGGTAGAAAAATTTGGGGGGTTAAAAGACAAAGGATGTTGGGTGGAGGAGAGACCAAAAGAGACACAATGCTGAAGAGTTATAAGTTAATTAGGATGTTAGAAAGTGGGGGAATCAGCCACCTGTAGTAGACTCATTTGACTAATCCCAATAAGATTAAGAAGAGGATTAACCCAACCCATGTGATGTCACCTTCATTTCTGCCCATCCATTCATCTATTCTAATCTTTTTCCTTTTTTTTTTTTCACCTCTCTGTCTCTCTCTCTCTCATACACACACACACAAAAGTGATTCCTTTTATTTATATAAACATGCTAATTACCAATGATCAACTAAGCTTTTATTTAAAATTCCATAATGAATGAAATTGAGAGCACAAAAATTGTAGGCAAACGGGTTTATACCCTACTTTTATATAATTGAAAAGTGCCATTTTAATGTATTATTTTTATTTATTTTTAATTGTGCATACATATTTGGATATGTTTGTATACGAGCATATATAATAGATGTGGGTGGGTGTGTTGGTCAAGATTGAAAGGCTAATTTAAGTAGTGTTTGTTTTATGAAATGTCGGTCATACTTAAGAAGCAAGTGTTGTAAGCGCACATGTGGGCGTGGGAGTTGGAGTTGGTGACACTGCCAGTTTGGGTCTACGGAGATAACACAACACTATCTCCATGCACTTTTAGCCATATCATTGTGGACCTAAACTAAGCTCTAGTCCTGTATATAAACTTTTTTTTTTTTTTTTTATTTGGAATCTTGTATATAAACTTACTATCAATCACTTATATTTAAAAATCTTACCAAAACCACAAATTGGGAATCCTAATAAATATAATTTAGATTGTAAGTAATTTTTTAAAATGCTTTTACTGATTTATTTATAACGAAACGAAGAAGTTAGAAGGTAAGTAAGTTTGATAGTAAAAAGAATATGAAAAAATTCTAAGTTTATCCATTTTCCTACTCGAAATGTACATAAATATTTTGGCGAGCAATAGTTAATTAGAGGAAGAAATAACGTTTTAAATTGAGAAAATATTTTTTTAAATATATACTTTTACTAAAATTCAAGACCAATTATGTATTAATTAGGTGTTCTTAAATACAAGGGATATTTACACTCTCCTCCCTTGAAATTTGATGTAATTATATGTAGATTTTATGTGTTTGAAAAATTATATTTAGCACCTTTGAGGTTTGCTTCCGTCTAACAAAAAAGTCATCCGTTAGTCAAAATTCATTGAATTTATTGATATTAACAGAAAAGTTGGATTAAACTTATTGCAGGTCAAATGATTTTTTTGTGACTAAGCTATCCTTATAACAGTAAAAATATACCTCCCACATGCAGTAAAGCGTGAAGGTACAAGGGTAATTTGATCATATAAATATTTATTTGACGTGTAATAAATCAATAATAGTCAATGAGGGGTAAATATGAGATTTTATCTAATTTTTTTGTTAAGATCATCAAATACAGTAAATTTTTAATAACAAATAGAATTATTTTGTTAGATGGAAGCAAACCTCATAAGTACTAAATATAAATCTTTCAAATTATAAAAAATTTACATGTAATTATACTAAGTGTTTAGAGTACGAAAGAAGAGTGTAATTACTCCTCAATACAATATATCTATTGCTCATCGTTGTCTTGTTTATTCCTTTGTGCATAAAAAGCTTTGAAGTGTATGATTAAACTACTTGTGTGTGTATATATATATATATATGTGTGTATATATGAATCCTCCAAGTCCCTAAAGAAGCCTTATTATGAGCTTTGGTGTTTTCATAAATACTTCAAATTATTGAAAGGTTAATTACATTTTGTCATCGAAATTATAATTATTTTTATATTTTGGTATTTAATTTTTTTTTTGTGTCAATTTATCATTTCGACTTTATGAAATTTTGTACTTTGTCATTTATAATTATTTTTCAACCAAGTATTTTTTCAAAAAAACACGACATGCAATATACGTTATATTTAAGAGTTATATGATGTGATATTTTTTACGTATGCACATTATATGATGTTTTTTCTTCTAAAAAAATCAACAAAAGAAACGGTTATATATGATAAAGTGCAAATTTCGCAAAATTAAGATAGTAAGTTGAAACAAAAAAAAAATTCTGTAACAAAATATAAAAACGAGCATAATTTAAATGACAAAATATAATTTACCTTTATTAAAAATATCAAGATTTTGCTGTCTTGCCTTTATTAAAAAGCTTTGTGACTGTCAAAGTGGACCACATCCATCTTTCCCAATTCCCTCTGCTGCCCGTGTGGACGATTAATGCCTCTTTATTGCAACTCTTTAACGTAAGTAATTGTGCAGATGTCCAGAAGCAGACAGTGGATATTGTATGTGTATAAACAATGTCAAATATCACCTGGGAAAACCCCTCGTTTTACTGCATTTCGTACTAATAAAGTATTAACCTTTCCCTGGATTAAACCACAGCCTCTAGTGACCCAACATCCCCCCAATGATGATGATAATAATGATGGTTTAATTCATCAGTGATCGATCACAAGTGAGAAATCAAAGGAAAAAAATGACGGTACTCTTTAAAAAAGATATATCAGCAATATTGAGATCCTAAGAGTACGATATTGCCGGTTATTAGACAACTAGAGAGGGAGAGCTCGACAGAGCAATATTTATCCAAAGGAAGGACTCGAAGACACATTCTTAAGGGTGGAAAATTTGCACTTTTAGTCCCACAATTTACAGGCTTAGCACATTTAGTTTTGAAGGATAAAGATTGTATCATTTTAGTCCCATAGGATAAACGCTAATCTATATCCTATCGGACTAAATTTGCCACAATTTTATCCTATGAGATCGAAAATGCTACAATATTTATCCTATGGAACTATATATGCTAAGCAGGTAAATTGTGGGACCAAAAGTAGAACACACACTAGCATGTGAAAATAAAAGTACAATTTCTCATTGAAAGATAGTAGCACGATAAAAAGCAATCAACAAGAGAGTATTTTTTGGCATCATTCTTGATTGTCCGTATTTGGATTGTAAAGGGTGCATCAAATGCCATGATAATATTGATAAGACTAATGAAAAAATAATTAATAAACTTAGTAGCTATGGATTACAAATCATAATACAGGTATGTTTGCTTCTTCTCAAATCTATTGACTGGCTGATGTTGTTTGGACCCTTGATTTCAGAAATTGCTTTGGATCTTAGCACTCTCACATTAGATGTAGCTTTAAGCTCACAACTGCCATCTACACATTAATCCTTACTCATGCCAACTCTCTCAACACCGACATTATATCCAATCACTTGAGTTTTTGGATGAGCAGAAATTTGATATTTTTGTACCTTATAAAGGATCTATTACTTGGGTGATCGTATAAATATCACCTCATCAAAATCTGATTTGAATAAGAATTAATTTAGACTTTCCATTACCCTTATTTTGATTTCAGAAATTGGTGCCACCTTATCTTTTATCCTTTATGATAAATGCAATTTTCAAGAAGATAATAATAATAATAGTAAGTAAATGTGTTTACAAGTCATTGTAACATGCAGTGACTGAACACACAGGTGGTTAGGCATTAGTGAGACACAGTGTGGAGTTCACATGTCTCTTACTTGTAAGTCTTATGAAAAGTTAATAATAAAAGTAAAAAATTGTAAGAGTATCCTATTCCTACATGATATAGATCTGATGAAGATTATTATATATGCTATGTCCACTTTGCTGCCTCCAAAAGAAAGCCATAATTGAGGTCTTCTTGTCTTGAATAAATACACAACTATTCATATCATGCCAATCCAAATAAAGCCCACAATCCATATTTCTTTACAAGTTTCACCTGCTGTTTTTTTATTTTATTTTTTTACATAAACAACTCCTACATGCACATGAGACAACTAGTCACCTATATAAAGGGTTCTTACACTGCATGTGAACTCCGAAAAAAGAAGAAGAAATTTGAACTACAGCAGCCCTTGAGTTCTTTTTTTCTTGTTTTCCGTAACTGCCAATGGCATGCTTAAACATGTTCAACAATGAACAACATCAAGGACTCTACAGCACCATGAGTCCAAGAATATCATTTTCTAATGATTTTGCTGATCCTCAACAGCCCATCAAGCTTGAGAATAGCTACAGAGAAGCTCCCGTCTCGTCGGATTTCGAGTTCTCTGTCCCTAACTACACCATGATCTCTGCTGATGAGCTGTTCTTCAAGGGAAAAATGCTGCCCTTGAGGGAAAACTGCACAAAAACGACTACCCTTCGCGATGAGCTTCTTGCTGGTGGTGATGACTATGAGGATGTGTCGCCTAGGTTGGCCAAAGGCGTAAACCGGTGGAAGGAGAGATTTGGCCTCAAGAGATCACAGGTTGTACCTAAGAAATCTGACAAGAATAATGATGGATCTTTGGAAAGTGTGGATGAGATGAAGAGTCAGTAGATCGTTTATGAGAACTTTGAAGGTGAGACAACATTGAAATTTGAAAAAATGTAGGATAATTTCTAGAACTTTAGATGTAGAGTTTTTGTGTTGATTTTGATGTTCTTCTTGCAGGGTCTTTCTAGTGCTCGTTTCATTGGTGTTGATGACGAAGATTTTTGTTGTTTCTGCTAATGTTAGAGGAATTAATGTGAGGTTTGGATTAATGTAGAGATAGATGGATTTCTTGAGTTTAATCCTTCGTCATCCTTTTGTACCTAGTGGGATCTGTGTACACAAAATATTACCGCCAATGTAAACCTCTTTTTTTTCCTGTACAAATGTTGGGAGTCAAAGTTCTAATGTAATAATTTGTATGCGTAATTTGATTCTTCTGATTGAATGCAATGAAACTCATCATTTGTTTGCTCATAGTTTTATGATTATAGCATTTTTGCTGATAGAATATGATTATACAAATAAAACGGGATGAATTTCTATCCTCGCAAGATTTATCTTATGCCATCTCCGAATGGAGCAAAAAAGAAAGATACAAATCGAAATTTGCATTTCACGAATGTTATGGCAAACACGTTATCTTCAAATATCAGGGACAAAAATAAGTTTCCTTTCAAGACAACAACCATAATTGGTAGAACACAAACTAGTGCAGAGGAAAGAGTATATCAGATGAATATGACTGAAAGAATAGGTCATTTCTCAGGATCACAATATAAAATATAGCACTACAAATGTACCAAGGCAAAACAACTTGTATGGCAATCGTAATTACATTTCAAGAACATAATGCTAAATCCAACCAATGATCACTAATTACAATGTAGGTATATTTACAGCAAAAATATGCATCACAATAGTATGAGAGCAAAAACGAATAGCAATCATAATTACATTTGAAGAAGGCTTAAATATGCCAAACCAATGAACCCTAATTACAAGGCTGGAATTGATGTGTTAAAAACCTATAATCATAAAACATTTACATTTATGTACAGAATCTCCCTTCCTTCTGACAAGGAAAAATGTCCGTCTAATGGTGTTCCCTATCTGTACATCAGGAATATATATATATATCTGTACACCTGGAAACAAGCATATATCAAAGTTAACAAATAAGCCAAAAAATTGTTGTTAGTTATGACACTACATGTGATGCAATTTTTAGTCTGCATGAACCATGGATAATGGAAACTTAGTGATTCAGATTTAGGATCAAAATCTATACCTTATTGAAATTGTAATGCAGGTACTTTATGTAAGTCAATGCTATTAGTAGAAAATAAAGATTATGCATAACAGGCTGCTACATGAGATCCATGTGTTTCAGCATGCTTCGAATTAATTCTGTCTGCTTTCCTCATTCATCATGAAATGGGAACAATTCAAGCCACTCAAAGAATGGATTCTTTATTCATATGATGTCATGGAACACGACCTATTGGTTCGAAAACAAGTGTAAATGGCACTTGGATACACAATTCGAAGGTTATTAAATGTTTATCAGATAAAATGATAAGATCCTACTGTAGATAGAATGAATGAGGAGAAACTCGTTCTGAAGTAGCACTTCATCCAAGCAAGATGACAACCTATTTATATGCCATGATTTACATTTTGACTGCAAAACAGAAAAAGTCCATGCGCACAGAAAGTCATGCTCAGAAATTGGATAAATGTTTCAGACGGATCACAATCTCAGCAGATTAAGAAAAGCTTGCATATTCAGCAAGAGCTGCAAGTCACATTGTATAATGAACGTTTACCTAAGAAAACGGAATCAGATATTAGAAACGATATGCTCTTCTCTGTAGCTACGAAGTTTCTGATTTCTCTGGTATGTCAATAGCATCGCCTTTTCATCACTCGCTTATGTATTGAAGAACTGCCACAAAGGGAAATCTATAGAGCTTGTCTCAACCATAATAGCTGTCATAAGTTTTTTTGCTTTTGTGCACACCTACTGCATGAATTCCTAAGGCGCGGTCCTACCCAAGTATTTTTCCAGAGACTCTCTCTTACGCTCAGGGTCAAGGCTGCCATACAAAAATTTCCATGATACATTAAGCAAGCAATACCAAAACACACACACGACAAATGAAGAACAAAGTGGTAGAGGCATAAAATACATAAAACAGAGCACACACACAGGGATTCTCAACCTGTTCCTAAAGCCAAGAAGAGCACAGTGCACTGCATGCACAGCAGCAGAAGCTGGGGCTATAGCTGCAGCTGGAGCAGACTGCACAGCAGTAGCCAAAGCAGATCCAATGCCAGCACCACGCTGATATCTTTTCAAGGGGGTTTGTACCAAGGCAGAAGCCGATTTGCCTAGGCCATCACTAATGCTCTGGCAAGCCTGCCGACAAAATTTTCAGTTACTTATTCAAAGAAACAGCAATGAAAAGTGTTGCCAGCTACAGGAGGAACTAGGGGAAAAAATGACATAGCAATTATTCTTTCCAAGCAGCAGGAAAATTGTGAAAAACCTTTTTGCACAGCTTGAATGAATATTCAGGATCTCATATTTCAAAATAAAGCAAGATCGCACCATAAGAACCAACCAACCAACATTTCAGATGAGTGGGAATATTAACCTGTTGAATCCCTTGTTGAGCATCATTAGGCTGATTTGATTTCACTTTAGCACCCACGTTGTTTTCTACTGGCCATGGTACAGAAGGTGGAATACTAGAGAGAATATATTCTGCTTGGAGGAGGATGTTATGAGCTCCTGCAGCCAAATGTACTCCTAGCCCAATAGCTTCAAGCGAAATGCTTTTAAGAAATGCAAAAGTACCTATAATGGTAGTTCATAGACTTAAAACAAATCTTAAAAGGGGCAATCAAAGAATGAAGGTTGCCTATAAGTGTTTGATCGGGGACAAAATATAGTTACATGCTCAGTGATTAAGGACTTCGTGTTAAATGAGCATAGAAAATATGAAATATAAAAAAAGGTAATTAATCTCACGCTCTAAAACCTGCCAGCAGGAAATCCATTTCAATATCTCCAACAAAGTCCAAATGCTCACAAAATTGCCTTTGACCAAATTTTGAACAATTATGTGTCCGCTTAATCTTTCAGCCCCATTCAAGGGCTTCCTCATTTCAAAACATTGTTTGCTGTTTCTCGCTCATTTTAACTGCTCTTCAGTCACTGAATCCCATGCCGATGACAAACTAGCTAAAAATTATGCATTCTACGTTGCAACTTTATGTATAAACTGAATTCAATCTCAATGTCTTTTCAAGTTCACAACAGAGCTATGTAATTTTGTTCAACTTCTCTATCTTCAGCACAACCACCTCCCACGGTACAGATGCACATGCAAACAGATGCAAGCTGAGAGTTTGCATCTTGCAAACAACACTATAAACAGATTGGATATGTTCATTGCAATGGTTATACCTCTTTGCATTCCTTTGAGTAATCTATGATCCTTTTTATAGCTCTTCATAGGCAGAGTCACCAACTTTGCAGCTCCAGAACCAACAGCAACCAGTGACTTAATGGGAGGAAGACCTTTCAACAGCTTGTGAATCTAAAGGGATATGCAGTTTGTTAAATATGCATGCAATCACGAAAAATCTATAAGAAAGCAAAATGAAGTTAAATTTGAAGGAACCTGATTTTGAGAAATGTCCTCCAACCACTCTCCTAATATGGTTTCACAAACACTCCCCCAGCCATAGAGACCAACTCCTTGCACATGTTTGAGTTGTAGTTCCACACCCTGGATTAGAAGCCATATTAGATAATATAAACAGTTAAGTCCCATATTACTGTGTGGATGAACAACTAGCCTCTTGTATATTAAATTTTATTTTCAGAAAAGAAGACTTATTTAGCACGACACCTAATACAGGGCCTCCTTCAGTATCATGTGGCAATTCCAAATGCAGGACGCAAGGCCCACTGCAGGCATCAATCAGATGCCTCCAATGCAGGTTTTGAAATGAGTAAACTTTGACATAAAGTTGGATCATAAAGAGAGGGTTCTGGGGGAAACTATAGCAAAATAATGCTATATTTATATAGCACATGTAACTTTTTGCTGTTAAAGGGAGTCATTTACAGAAACCATGTGGCCCTACCATCCTTACTTTGCAGAAAGAATTTGTTCAACATATACATAAGCATAAGTGCACAGCGAGCAGATGCAAGAGACACTCTCAGCGGACAAAAGAGCCTTGTGATACCAACACAGGAAAGTGAAACCCATAAAGTAACAAGCATGAATATGCATATCAATGGAGACCATTAAGTTCATGACACAAAATCTCTAGTTGGTTTCTTTTTACAGAGTCAGAGACCTTAGTTTCCTCCTTTATTTAAATTTAAGTCTATTTATCCAACCATAGGTCTTGCACGTGTTCAGTTTGTAATCTTTCAAGGGTTGCATAACTATAGTCGAAGCTATCAGATTAAGAGTCGGCATAAATCAGAATATTACCTTCCAAGGTACAAGGTTAACAAGTTCAACATACTTGCCACCCCTAAGCGCAGTTAAGTCGACACGGCAAGGACTGTAATCAACTCGAATCACCATTGGCCATATCTCAAATTTCTGTAAGAAAGCAAAGAAATTTAAGCAACCCTAATTAAGTTGGCGTAGTGTATCACCAAGGCCCCAGTTAGTAGCAACATACTAACTGATATTGACAAAGTGCTAAAAGGAATATTGGGACTAAGAGTATTGCGAGCACAGATAATAAATGCTCAGTTCTAATTAAGATACGACCGTCCATCTTCCAGGCAAATATAAGCATTCCATCGAGTGTTTGTGTAGTAGACTAATGAAGAATTAAATTAGGTCCATTCATAAATTAGACACGAACTTTCCTGAAAGTAAGTAAGAAATGCCTCCTCACTGATGGCACTACCCTGTAGATTGTCACTCTTCTCAGATGGCTCTCCTGAATTAGTCAAACCCAGAGTCCCAGGGGAGGGATCATTTGATGAACTTTTTCCTCCAAAAAAGCTGATGAGAAAATCAAGTTGGCTCTGATGAAGATGCAACCGCAAAGGAAGTAAAGCAATACGTAACCTGGAAAGGAAATATAACCAGAATAAGAAAAGCACCACATAGAAAGTGTGTTTATGCTCATGAATAAACAGAGAGGTACTATGGGCCCATGCGACTATGCAGTATGAATTGTGACCAAAGAATTTAGATAAAAAGAGGAAAAAGAAAAAAGAAAAAAAAAAAGAGTTTCCACAGTTCACTAAAATCCAGACTTCAGATGTATGACTATGGCACAGCACAGAAAAGGGCCAATGGAAGAATGACTTAGAATCCTGAGCGGCAGCGAAGCAAAAGAAAACAGTTCATACAAGGTCAAGCATCCCTGGAAATCTAGACTTCAGGTCAGAGAAAAAGTCAGATGTGATTAAGGTGAAGCACAGAGAACCCCGTATCATTTGTTTGGTTATGAGCATTGGAGGCAGGGAAGGGACACCATTTACAGGTCTTCACAATTTTTGTTTTCCATATTTTCAAACAAAACAAACAAAAGCACTCCTATTACTAATAAGGTAAATTGGTCTTCGAGTATATACTTCCCTCCACCCATCCACACGAAGGATCTGAAAAGTGAGTAGTTGGAGGGTATGCCTCAGCCCCAGACTCTCTTCTCCTTCATCCTCGTCATCTCATCTAATGAAACATGAAAAAAGTTGGTAATTCCCATCCCGACCCATTCCCCTACCCAGCCAGCCTTAAGTCCCTACTGGATGGAGTTTTAACATGATATCCCAACATCCAACAGAAACAATGAATTCAAGCTAATACGCAACAACACAAACTTCCTTCAAAGATCCAAAAGAAGTGGTCAAAGAAGAAAAGGAAAAGCATACCGGTTTTCCTCTATACGGATTGAAGGGTCTGGTTTAACAGCCTCCAAGTTTAGCTTCACTGCCTTTGAAGAGACTTTTCTTGGATGGTTTTTTGAGTGATAATATCCAAGCACCTTCCAATCAAACACCAAATTGCAAATCAGACTATAGTACTACAAAATCTACAAATATAATACACTGAATTTCAGATTATTTGAATACCAGCTTCCATGGTGCATCATCACTTTTGTCATTCAAGCAAAAATCCTGAATGGTGAGAGAAAGCCTAGATGCAGTTAATTCACCATCAGGGTACACTTCATAGTTAAACCCTATTCCAGACAAGGCAAGCTCTAAACAGACAGCTGCATCCCTAGCACAAGTCACTCCAGAAGCCTGAGAAATATTCCGAGGGTTGCACCAGTCAGAACCACCATACATTCTCCAAATGACATTCATATTCCTAAGAAAGATATGACCCTCAGCTTTCCCATCATCAATGTGTTCAGGAACACTTAAAGAAACCTCAAACCCTAAAGGTTTCTCCACATTGCTCTGCTGCACTTTTGAAGCGTGATTTTCTAATATTCTTAACGGGGTATCCGCATACCAACCACCATGACCTGTTCGGGCCTCTCCAACAACATCAGTCTTGCAAACAAGAATGTCAGATGACTGGCTTTTCAGAGCAAGTTCTGAGAGGGGGCGTAGATCAGACAAGAAATATTCTTCTATAAACTCAGGGGTCTTTTCTTCTGATGACGAAGCCCCACTAACTACAACCGGACTGTCATTGATGAAGGCATGAACATGTGATTCAAAAATTTTAGCTTGGCCATCAGAGTTCCCATCTAGCTGGAAAACATCTTCGCATATTTCATCCATCAAATTGCCTACCTTGGATTTCTTATCTACACATGAAGTCTCTGTCTGTGAAAGTGCCGGAGAAAATTCACAACCTAATGTCATCTTGTCACTGTTCTCATGCACCTGCTGCACATTGTTCCACCTATTCTCCAAGTGCACAACATAGTCTTGCAGATCAGGTGCAAACAGCTTTTGGAGTTGAGCAGCTAATCTAATTAATCCAAGAGTTGTGTCATGGCACGTATTTAACATAATGTGTGACTCTGTGCACTCTAATTCCCACGCATGGCCATTCTCACAGTTTGTCCTCAAAAGCACTTCAACATGTGTCTCATGTGCAACTTTGACATAATCATTCTTGCGAAGATGTTCTGCAGTATAAGTACGACCAACTAACTTAGATTCAGACACTGTGCATATAAGCAAACCTAGATCTTGCAGTCTAATTTTGTACTCCCCTTCTGTGCAATCAACCACAGTTGTATTTGAAAGTTTCAAGGAAGAAGCAGACAACAGACAAGCAACATGGAGCTCATCCTTAGATCCGTTGGTATTAACATAAGAAGATTTGCAACCTGAACCTTCATTAGCCGGCAAGTTTTCAAGGTACGGCTCATAACTCAAGCCAACATCCACCAGGTTAAGAATGAAAGAAGACCCACAAGTCTTTTCCAGACCAGCATCAGCCACTTGATCAAATTGAGGAGATGGTAGAATGAAAAAGGAAAATATTGCATTGAACCAATCCAAGCGACCACCCATTGCAACAATAGTGGCACCTCTGACTGTAATTGAAGTAAAACTATGATTGCTCTCTGGATCCCATAAGTTTATAATATCAGATCCCGCATACCTCGAAGATAACATATTTGAACCTTCTCCATCACCACGACCCATTGTAGAGTCAATACATGATATCAGAAGAAACTCCCGATGTAGACCTTCAGTGGTAGAGCCCCATAGACTGCCCTGACCATGGGCCAACCACAAGAAATTGCTGCTACTTATTCCACCAATATTTGATGCAGAAAGTAACTCAAACTTGTCCACTTGGAGAGTTAGACTAAGCCAAGAACCAGGAAGTTCTGAGTGTATGGAGGACGAGACACCCGCAACTGCCTCCGTCACCAGGGAAACTGTGACAGAATCACATTCCACAAGAATCGATGTTTGCAGTGCAGAATGTTCTTCTGTAGTTGTGACTGATTCAGAAATAATGCATGAGAAATTCTCAACCATCTGATTTAGGAGGCCACATATGTTCTCAAACTGAGATTTGTTGAGATCAATTGTAACAGGAGGCAATTGTCCATGTAGTAAAATTGCGGAGCTCGCTAAAATCTCTTGTCGAGTACGACCACCAAAATCTTTGCTTTCTTTAACAGTTGTTACTGAGGCAAACTCACCACTTCTCCCCACAACCTTATTATCTTCCCTCCTTCCATTTTCTGAAGAAGCCAATATCTTGGCTTTCTTCGCTATCCAAGGACCAGTCACAGGACTCTCCTGCCAAAACAAACTAACAAGAGACTGATGACCAGTTTTGTTCACAGCAGAAATAATTTTCTCAATGGAAAAGCTTGCCTCCTGACTGTTGTAGGTTTCACTTCCATCAATCTTCTCCTTAAAAATTGAGTTAATGAGAAAGAGATAAAAATCACCAAAGTTAAACTTCAACGAGCACGATGTGGTCATGGTGTGACTCTTTTCAGATTTAGCAACAGGAATCGGCTTAGGA
>NC_026152.1:19688447-19783264 GCF_000512975.1 Sesamum indicum
AATAAAGTCCAAAGCAATAAACTGGCTGCAAGAAGAGTAGCAGCTAAAACCATTATGCTCCTTCAGAGGGAAACACAGTATTATTCTAGCATTTGACAAGAATATATTCCCCTCAAGATCTTCTTTCGTCGACACATTTGTTGACTGTGGACGTGAAATATTACCTTGGTCACCCATAGGTGAAAACCCATACTTTTTAATTTCCGACTCCAGTCTAAAACCACTCTCCATGTGAGTTATTTCAATACACTTTTCTATCTCTTTCAGAAATTCTAGTGTCCTGGAAACTAGATCAAAGTTCACCCAGCAAACAAAATGTGGTAGCTTTAATGAAAAAGATGTTGGACCCATTAACGAGCCACCAGAAGAACCAGAGTTTACCCTGACATGGCATTTACTGACACCTGAGGTTTTTAGCAAAGTAACACTGTTATCTTTACCACAGATATTTTTTCCATTTATCATATGACAACATCCATCATTGTCCTGGATGCTCAGAGGAATACCAACAAAATGATCAACCTGGTGGTCTTTTTGAGTAACGTTCTTGGAGTCTTGGAAAGTCAGAAGAGCACCTTGTACACCTTCTTGCATTTTTTGAATTAAGGTCCCACTTTCAGAATTGTCATCACAACCATGCATCTTGTAATCCGCCAAGTCACTTTTGGAATACAAGTGATCAACTAGTTGGATATGTTGCATAATCAATTTGATATTCATTTCTCGAGGTCGAACCTGTGGACATGGTATGAAGTGGATAATAAGAAAATCAAATAAATCTGAAGTTACTAAACACATCAACACAATGTTCCAATCCAGAAAAGAAAATTCTCATGCAGAATTACCTGCAATATACAAAATAAGTCAACAAACTGTGCACACAGATGATGAATATGCAAATCAGTATTGCCCTTAGCACCCTTCATTTGCAGGGAGTTCTGGTCTTCATCAATGAAGGATAGAAGCACAGATACTTTTGTTATGCCTGCATTGAAGTTGGTTTCAACATGCTGCTGTTCTGCACCCAAGTGAGAAGAAAATAATATTAGTTTCCGGCAAGTAATTGTGATGCAGTACTGGAACTAAAATTCAGTAAAAATAAGTAACAAACACTTCTCTGTATACATATAGAACATATCTGTAAGGATTAAATGCAATTTTGGTCCTCTAACTATAGCCAAATCCCATTTTAGTCCTTTAACTTGTTAGGGTTTGGATTTCGTCCTCTATGCATTTTAATTGCTCAATTTTGGGACTCTTTTTGCCGGAAAAGTATCCAATTCGCCGGAAAATCAATCCATTTTCGCCCTAGTTTCACCGTCACCTTCTTTCTAAAAATCTGCCACCATCACTCAAAATTTCCGAGAGCCACATATACCGTTCGACTCCCAACTCAAGACGAACAAAACCCCTCAATCAATTTTAGGTTTCGATCACCACAAAGACTGGGCTTTCACCTTCACTGCCGCAGCCTCTTCGCGTTAATTCGCCGCGGTCCGTACGAACGGCGATCGCGGACCACCACAGTTCGACTCACCTCCTCCTTGTGAGTCTAACGAGACAAGTCCCAGCCATTTTCATCAACGTGGTGCGGAGATCCAAGGATTTGAAGTTCACGGCCACCTTTTTCGGCGGATTGGATATTTTTCCGGCGAAAAAAGTCCCAAAATTGAGCAATTAAAATACATAGAGGACCAAATCCAAACCCTAACAAGTTAAAGGACTAAAACGGGATTTGGCTATAATTAGAAGACCAAAATTGCATTCAATCCTATCTATAAAATATACAAGATATGTGTATATAGAAAACCTCATGCAAATAGAACAGGTAATGAATGCAAAATATCTATAAATATACAAGATATGTGTAATAGTGAATATATATCTATAAAGATTTATGTACTCATAAATACATAGTGATAAGAAAACCTCAAAACCATTTTAAACGATACGTAGAGCCAGTTTCAAGCATCAATCCCTGAAAAACCTTCCAGTTTCCAAGTGGGTGGGTTGACAGATTTTTAGCAGAAGCCAATTAACAAAAATTCTCCTCTAATGCCCTCTTTTTTCATTTTCACCTCTTTAACAAATGATTTCTAAGGTTGCTGATATTCAAAGCAGGTACAATCAGAAAATTCATTGACGACATAGCACCCTTCCTCTCTCTTTAAAAAAAAAAAGAATTTATGAGATTATATTCAACCATGCAAATAGAACAGGTAATGAATGCAAAAAATAATGAAACAAAAAGCAAAGCAAGGTAAACAAAACCATATTCTAGTTATTCCTCTATACTGGAGACATTAAAGAAAATTATTCACATACTTACATGACGACTTCATTGAACTAACATGGGCAATTTGACCATTGATTCTTCTGATCGCATCTATCCAACAGAGTTATTCACTCCTCTAAATATTCTAGAGGCTGAAATACTATTCCGAAATTCAGCACACAGGTCCTATTACTATTTCTTGTCCTTCATGCAACAAAAAATAGCCACATTTTCTAGCCATGATGAGATAGCTGATTGGGCATGCTTGGCAAAGGTAAGATCAACAAATAACTGAATCTAACCTTGCTAACAGTGTCAACCCCTTTCGGTTGACAACATTGACCATATATTTTTTGTAGATCCTGTTTAGAGTCCAGATTTCTCACAGAATCCAAACTAGTTTATCCACACCAGCAGTCCACATCCACCTAGAACCACTCCTGCTTGTACACTTATGATTAAGATTCAAATTTCCAACTTTTGTTGGTCCAGTTAATGGCTCCATACTACTAGTAAGCAAATAAACTTGGTCTCCTGAACAAGTTGATGGATTGGCAACAGACAGAATGCATTTATCCCCAACCCCAACCACACACACACAATGTGAACAAAATGATAGACTTCAGAACTACTTTAGTAATAAAGATTTGTATGTTAGGGTATAAGGAGCGAAGCACGTACCAGAAGGAACATGTAAAGATCCAGAGGCAAGGTTGGATGCTGCAGTTATTGCGCTAAACACAGAACAAGTCCAGTTCCACATGCCACTATTCCCTATAGCTGACTGTGAATTTCTTAGTCCATCCAAACACTCGAAAAATTGATCCACACTGCCAACAAATCATTTAGATGAGAACAGGAAAGATTTTAGCACAGTTTTAAGCCAATCTCGAGTATTGAAAATTGGGCAGAAACAAAATAGCAGAAATACTTTTACTCCCTATGAATATCAAAATTTTAATTGCCCTCAGCCATCGCAACTATTCCTAACCAACGGCTCAAATTTTTCAAGGAACAGGCCAGTGAGGTTGGTCAATTGACTAAATCCATTTTCTGAACAAGTACAAATGTCAGCACCTATAAGATGAGCTTGAACTTGGTCGCTTATCCAAATACAACTAGTTCTATTCAACTATTGTAATATGTGCTTGATTTTAAACATAACAAGATCCTTTTTGCATTATTCTGTTCCTGAAGCAATTTGTTTCTTCGAAAATATTCATCCAGCAACTTGATTTACAAAAAATACCAACCTTGCCTCAAAGTCTGGTTCTTCTTCATTTCTGTATTTCTGGCTTCTACTCACCCAATCAGATATGAGATGCGACTCTGATAGCAGGGTATTTACTGGTTCTTTCTCTATCAAGCAGCTATCAGTGACGAACGCTTCATTAACAAATAGCCCCATATCAGAAGGAAGCATGCAAGAGCTTGGAGCTGACAAACTGTTTGATGGTTCAAGATATCCCAGGTCCTCGCTCTCCTCACCAATTCCTTTAAATAGGTCCCACATGAAGATGGAGTATCCGATGGTGCTAGGTTGAATCCTTATTTCAAGAGGCTCAATATGAAGATCTGCATCCACTTTACAAATGTCTAATGAACCATCTTTCCAAGGCAAACTTAACTTAAGATTCCCTGAGAAACCTCCCTTTTCTCCACATATGACTGTAACCATGTTACCCGATGAACAGTACCCTGAAAACGAGTTGCCAGCAGCCGTCTCAGTTGAACATTCATGTGGAGACTGATGATCAAGACCATCCACATCAAGTAATTCAAGTACTGCTCCCTGAAATTTCACAAAGTTTGTTAATCGACTTAAACCAAGAAAATTATTAGCTGTGGTGAAACTGTTCGATGAATCATCTTCAGAAATATGTGTTCCGCATTCTACTTCACTAATCCGAAGCACCAAGATTCTGTCTAAGCCTTTCTTATTTCCTTCATCCAGAAGTGGATCAAATGCTACAATTAGTTTCTTAATTTTCACATGAAAGCTAGTTAGCAACCACTTCACCATTTTAGCAATGGTTTTAACTCCTTCATGAACATCAACAGATGCATTTGCCACCCTACTGTCCAGTGTCTCATTGTCTAGCTTTTTAATACCATGGCTGGAACTATTGCTGCAATTTTTACTATTTCTGCAAGTTTCAGATTCATCTGGAGAAGCCTTCACCCGGCGAGGAGCAATAACAACCTCAAGTTCATCCACCTCAATTCCAGAACCTCCTTCTTTCCAAGGCATTGTTACCAATAATGATCCAATTGACCCCTCTTTCACTAAAACTGCTGTCCCAATCTGAAAAAAGAAATGTAACAGAAGTTACTAGGAAGCATTATAGTTATCCAAATTACTAACCCAAAAAAAGGAAAAAGGACGCTTCAGTTTTTTCTTCCAAATTAATATCCCCGCCCTGACTTAACAATTAACATGTTCAAAAAGTGGACAATCATCATACACATTCAACTTTGATATTTAATTAATTACCCACCTAATAACCTACTTCAGGCTTAACCATACTGCTAAGACATTACTTAGATGCATCATATCATTATAGCCGCAAAAGAGCTCTTAACAAATAGTGAACAAACTATCAACATTCAATCAAATTATATGCAGTCCAAATATTAAAAAGGTAAAATAAATATCATTTAACGAGCATCAAGTTACTACCCCCTACCTTCTCGTTTATATAATCAACATTTAATGCAAGATCTGAGAGCTGAATTGTGCCAGCACCGAGCTGAACATCGAGCTGATGAAGATCAATATCTCCCAGTATAAGCTTCCCCAATTTCTTCTTCAACAAAAATTTACAAACACGTTTTATAGCCCACCGCGAGAACATCGCCTCAGCGGATTTCGGTATGCTCCACGAAAACATCTTCCCCTATATTCTCTATGCAGTTCCTTTTTCTGGGAAGCCTTTTCCTCCAATATTAGGGTTTCATAAACTTGTATACACAGAGAAGTTGGTCTTGATGGAGGCTGGAACCTCCATCCAAGCAAATTTCAGAAAGCTCAAAACACAACAAACCAAGATTAACAAATACTGATTTCCTTTCTTCTGTGGTTAGGGTTTAGGTCTGGAGAAATTAAATTGAGAAAGACTTTTGCTTGGGGTGGAGAGTCGTGTTTGGATTGGGGAATTGGTTTGGTGTTAATGATTGGATCGGTCCTATTTCGTTTACTCCAAAATTTGAGATTGAGATTACGATTACGATATGCTTGGAAAACAACAAGGGATAACGGTATTTTATTTGAAATTCTACCGCAAGATTAGACTCTTAATTCTTAAAATATATTTATTCACTAGAATAATTAATTAAATTATTAATGAAACTAATATTTATAAATTACTTTAATCCTATGCTTACTCTGATCACATTTTTCTTATTGACCCTCTTTTTTCTTTTTTTCATTTGTTTTCAGCAAATTCCCTAATTTGTCATCATTAGCAAGAAGTATCTTGTCAGTTATTGTACCTTGTTCTTGTGAATTTGCACCCTTGATTTTATTTGAGGAATAATATAATACAAATGATTGATTCAAATAAAATAATTTTGATGATTTTCTTATAATAATACAACTTGCTTAAGGCCACGCCTCATCTAATAAAAAATAGATTTGCCCACCTAATTTCAAGTTTGTTGACGTTTCGATATAATTTTAATTCACAATTCTATAAAAAAAAAAAATACGATTAGATCGATGTATTCTTCTGAAATATATATTTCAATATTTTTTATAAAATAACTATAGTAAAAACTCTATAAATTAATAATATTGAGACCACCTAATTTTATTAATTTAAAAGTATATTAATAAATTAATATTTTATTAATTTAAATATATTTTTTGGATGCAACATACCTATATAATTCTTTATGAATAAAACAAATATATTATATTGACTAGTTGAATGATGTTCAGGTACACTATGACTAATTTAATATAACGCATTTCCTAAATATTATTAAATAAATTATTAATTTAACGAGTATTAATTCATATAAGTTATACTATAATAAAAAAAAAATCTTAACTCGGTCGATTTAATCTCAGTTATATGTACTTCTTTATTTTCCTCATCACTTCTAGATTTAAGGTTACATTTTCCCAGCGTCAACCAAGCGGCGCATTTATATCTTATGTAATATATATTGAACAAACTGATTGAAAAAGTTATAAAAGTTGATTTTTTTTTAAAGAATGTATAAGATTCAAAATATTTTAATGCATATGGCTCAAGGAAGTATGAACAGAAAAATAAGTAAAAAGGAGCCGGACTCCCCGTAGACCATCCTACAGCCCATAAAAGAGGTAACCACTCAAAATATTTAAGAACCTAATTAAAAAAAAAAAAGTACAATAAAATGAAATAAAAAAAATTTGCAAACTATTAAAAAAAATCAAATAAATAAAATTCTCCTTCATAAATGGGGAATTATTTATATATGTATTACATTTTCTTGCTAAGATTAATACAGTAAATTCTGGCAATTCAAAAATTTGTGGTCTCATTTTTTACATTATTTTGTTGAAATATTTTTTTGCCCTATGTAGGTTTAGGCTTCTTATATATGTATTACATTTTCTTGCTAAGATTAATACAGTAAATTCTGGCAATTCAAAAATTTGTGGTCTCATTTTTTACATTATTTTGTTGAAATATTTTTTTGCCCTATGTAGGATTTTTTTAGGCTTCAATCATGCTACTTGAGCAAAATTTTTTGAATAATTGAGTGAATATTAAAGGCTTATCAAATAAAAAAAATTATATGTAATTTTTGAAATTAATTATAATAGTCATGCCATTTTAATACTACTGCATTAATTTTTTGTTGTGTCGATAATAATTTAAATTATTTTTTATTCATCTTAAAATATAAAAAATTATTTATTATATATATATATATATATATATTACAAGGATTTGGCATGACTGTTAGTATTTAATAAATTAATTTCAGATGAGTTCGAGGCGACAGTCAGTTTTAATTGAAATATGAAACATCTTGTTTGTGATTAATATTGGCCTTAGACGCATTATAAAAAATAAAAAAACTCAATATGCATCCGGACAATGTTTGTGGCGCTATTATCGAGGAGGATAAAGTTCATACCTTAGAGTCAACAAAAATTAAGAGATTGGAAAGCGATGCACGCTTACATCCTTACATACGTAGGAGCTATGAGTTTCCCTGCGACTTTTACGTAATAATCTGACCCCCGCGTCCACAGTGAAAAACCACTCGACAATTCATACCATTCCTTCGGACAACGCAAATGGAGCTCAGGCCTGGCCTATCAGCTCTCGTAACCGGCGGCGCCTCCGGCATCGGCCGAGCACTAGTTTTGGCCCTGGCGCAGAGAGGTATTTTCGTCACAGTCGTCGATTTTTCTCAAGACAAAGGGGAACAAGTTGCATCACTAGCTGAAAAAGAAGTTTCCAAGTTTCACTCCAGATTGGAATTTGCACCTGCTCTATTCATCAAATGTGATGTTACCGATTCAAGTAAGAGATGTTTGGATTTCCGTTGCGATTGACAAATAGAATTAGTGTGTGTGAAATGTTTGATTCGTGTTTAGATGAACTTACGGGGGCTTTCGAGAACCATGTTAAGACGTATGGAGGATTGGATATCTGTATTAACTGTGCTGGAATCGCGACTCCGGTTCCATTTTATCAGGATAAGACTGATGGCGCTAAGTCTTGGAGACGCGCTGTTGATGTTAATTTTGTTGCAGTTATTGATTCCACCCGCCTCGCGGTATGAGTTCAAGTTTTGTTAGTTTTATTGCATCGATCTTGTTGCAACTATGTAGGATACTGAAGTTAAGGCGAGAATCAATTTTGTGAAGTTCATTGATTAGCTTGTTCGTTTAATATAAATTTGTTAAGTTATCTAAAAGAAGCAGCAAAGTGGACTAGTTTTCTTTTATCGCCTATAATTCTTATTGGCATCTTTAGCTATGTGCCTGTTGATTTATGTCCTTGCTCTCATAGTTCTCAAGTACTATTTTTCTTGGTCCACAGATTCGAGCAATGCAAGAAGCTAAAAGACCTGGTGTGATCATTAATATCGGCTCTGCTTCAGGATTATACCCTATGTACCCTGACCCTATTTACTCTGGCTCCAAAGGTCCGATGCTCTTTGCATTTGTGTCTTTAGATTTAACATACTTATTCTTGATGCGTGGCTTTGTCTTGTGTCTATATTACTTGTCATATCACTACATTCCCTTTGTTCTGATCAGTGAGAAAACTTTCGCAGGGGGAGTAGTACTATTTACCAGATCGCTGGCTCCTTATAAGCGTCAAGGGATTCGTATAAATGTACTTTGCCCTGAGGTGAGCTATGTGTTAGGTTATATTTTTGCTCATAATTCTTCATCACAGGAAGAAAACACTAAAAGCTTCCGTCATTCAACAAAGGAGATTTCGGACGTTTAATAGACACGTGTTTATCAACTTATTTATCAAGAATTGAGGCTGTCTATCCCTCATGGCTTTGTGCTCTTCAAATGTAAAAGGACAACCTATTTATGTACAAATCCGCTGGGACTAGGAAAATGGCTCGAAGTTAATCTCCCTAAGGCCATACTTCGGAATTTTCTTTCCTTCCACTAGAGAGTCACCTAGATCTAAACCTTGAGAAAGATTGTGTGTTCTGAACCAAGCATATGGAATTGTAACGCTTGTTTTTCCCACTTCTCCCTCTAGAAAAGAATTAGAACACATAGATACAACGAACTAGCTAAAGAACCAAAAAGCATGCTAACAAGAAACTTCAAAAGAATAAGTACAACGGCATAGGCATTTACACTTTCAAACAATTTTGCTTTACAGAGTCAACTTCTGTATTTTCTCTGCTAGTTGCTACTCCCTCAGAACTTCTGGGCAAAGGCCAACTTTCGGCAGGATCTTATTTGGTGCAATTGCATTATCTTTCTTTTGAAAAATCCTTTTGTTTTTTTTACAACACTCATATTATTTTACCTTGCCAAAGATGGCTTATAGAATGGGTGATTGCTTGTATTTTCCCATTCTATTCTTCCAAGAAAGGATCCTTTACTACTAATATCCAGCTTATCCCGTTGTAGAAGTTTCTATTGGTATCAACGTGACAGAACAACTTTTCTGATTGATGCTCTGTTTGCTGGTCTCACTACTGTGAATTTCTAGATCTGGTAAATAATATAGCTTCCAACCATTACTTTCTGCAGTTTATTCAAACCGAGTTGGCCTCTAAGGTGGATCCTAAGTTTATTGATCTGAGTGGTGGCTTCTTGCCTATGGAAATGGCTGTGAAAGGTAAGTGTCATTCTAACTAATATTTTTTATTTTGTGCATCAAGATTTTGTGTCCCCGTGTGGCCGTATGATTCTTGTTGAGGAATAAATTTCTGATTCATTCTCCCTTGCTTCAACTTACACAATTTATTGGATCAGTTTGTACCTGAAAATGAGCTATTTGGAGTAACTTATAGCACAGCCTAGTCAACATTATTTCCAAAAACAGAAAAGCAACAATGTCATGTAGCCTGATTCCCTTCTTTTGGAAACTAACAATATGTTTTCGTGCTATTTGCCAAATCTGGACCGTCTTTTGGAATTAGGAAACTAAATGTAGGACACATTGGGTTTATATGGATTCTGACCCATTTTTCTTTCTTTTTTTTTTTTTTAAATGTAATTTGCTTCCAGTAATTGTAACTGTGCACGTCAGATTGCTAAACTAGGCGAAATGTGTTCACTGGATGGTTATTTTCTGCACTATGTCACATGTACTTGCATATTACAAGCTTCCTTCAGGTTTAATTCCAATAGAAGCAAAATGCCATGAAGGGACATGGAAACAAAAACCATGGAAAAATGACAGTAATGGTTGCAAATGGATAAGCATAAAGGATGAGTGCTGCTTTGATTGTTGTTCTTGTTCTTTTTCTTTTTCTCCTCCCCTTCAGTCTTTCCTATGTTGCAAGTAGTGTCTGCACCCTATAGTTCACTCTGTGGATTAAGTGTGTCTGGCTAGTAAATCCTTTGTACTTCATGTTCCAAAGCTGCAATTTATGTACTGCACAGACATAATTTCTCTAATCCTTCTCGAAATGAATCAAGGATATGATCACTAGCGATGCCCTTCATGTGCAATACTAGTAGGTATAGCTTGCCTAGAGGCTTTTATTTTTTCGTCTTCCCTTTATTTTCAAATTGTGAGATGTGCAATGGACATGAGAGCAAGTTGATGTTGGGAATCCAATGTTGATGATCTTCTAGTTCGATTTTTATATGCATTAGACCTCAAGACTCTTCTAAAGAAATAGGTCAGTTATAGAACAAGCACTTTTGTCTCAGATCGTTGCATTATGTAAAGCTTATAGAAAGTATAAAGTACTTGATGCACTTAAAAGTAAAAAAACTATGTTGTTAGGTTGATCTTTAAATTCTTAACTTATATAGGTGCCTTTGAGCTTATTACTGATGAAAGTAAAGCTGGGGCTTGCTTGTGGATATCTAACAGAAGGGGTTTGGAGTATTGGCCCACTCCCGCAGAAGAAGAAAAATATCGTGTACGCCCCAAGACTTTGAGGAGGAATTCTCCGGATGTTGTCCCACTTAATATTCAACTCCCTCAAAGTTTTGAGAAAATGTAAGTGAACGTGTGTTGAATGTTGCCTGATAAAGACTAGAACAAACTGAGTTTTCCATACTTTGAAATCCACAACCTTTAGCAAATATGAGACATGATTCACTCATGTAAATCATGATACAATATGTTGACAGAATTTGTAAACCGCCAGTAATTATTTAATGGTTGCACAGAACACCTTTACTAATCTTGAATTATGCAAATTGCTTATATGAAATAAATTGAGCAAACTATGAACCCTTTTTGTCTCATTTTTGTTGTTAATGTACTTATATTTTCTTCAACATCTTTGTTTCCAAATTTTTTGAGTGATTCAAGTTGAAATTTGATCAAAAAAGATAATAAGTACTTTAGATATGACGAAACATTTTCCAGTTTAGAGAGGAATAGTTGATGACTATATGAATGTTCTCTTCTAGATTCCCCATAAGAATGAAGTGTCTTGTAACCATTATGCAGCTTTCTTGGATTATGATCCCTTTCTCTTATTTTTTGTTTCTCACTTTTGTACTCGGAACTATACACATGCTTTTTGGCCTGCTCTATTTATTTTGAGTTTTAAAATTGAACCTGCATCTGTACTTCATCATATACTTTAATCAGACGGCTTTCCTTACCAAGACATTGATTTAATCTTTTACCTTGACATTTTTTGTTCTGGTCTTGTCTTCTAGAGTTGTTCACACTTTAAGCCACAACTTCCGTACTGCAACACGTGTACAACGAACTTTATTGACACTGCCGCTTAAACCAGATTATGTTCTTCTGAAAATCATCTACGCTGGGGTTAATGCTAGTGATGTAAGTTTGTTTCTCTCATAAGTATCACTATTGCTATGTTGTTTGGTTTTGATGGTATTACTTTAAGTTGTGTAAACATAAGTAGCAAATACATTGTGTTCTTACAACAGCATATTTGTTTATGAACCTCTTCAAGTTCAATTACAGTTCTTGCATATCTTAGTTATAAGATTAGAGATGGACTGTCATAATCAAGGAGAACATGGTTACTGCCCCTCTCTTAAGCTTGGCATGTTTATTAATCACAGTCATTTTAACAGGTAAATTTTAGCTCTGGAAGGTATTTTAGTGGGGGCAACAAAGACATCAGTTCCCTCCTTCCTTTTGATGCTGGCTTCGAGGTTAGGAAAATCTTAATTTTGTGTTCATTTGATTATATTTATAAGTACTTTTGAAGTGCTACTCCAAATTTTGGATAAGAGAATGTGCTGCCCAAATATTGCATAGAGCGAAAGATACTATGTAAAAGATCTTTATGAAGCTTTATGAACATGGTCTGGGGTCTTCAGGCAGATCCTTCCTCTATCAGATTAAAATGTCTTTCAAAAGTTGAGATGGTTATAGTTTAGCCGGAGTACCTTTATCTGCATTTGTTGCTCAATTGTTAGTCTGTGGAAGTTATACTGGAAAAGCGAAGTTCTGTAGATAAGTAGTGTAATCATCTAGTGCTGCCACACTCATGATCTCTTTTTGTAGGGTGTCGGTATAATTGCTGCTATAGGTGATTCAGTTAAACACTTAAAAGTTGGCACTCCTGCTGCAATTATGACGTTTGGAAGTTATGCCGAATTCACGATGGTAAAACATTCTTTTGGTTTTGAAAATTTAATAATATTTTTCTTTCCTTTCCTTTTAGGAGTTTTTTACTTTTTTCTGAATGTGATATAAGCATAGGCTTCTTTGTAATTTAGGTACCCTCAAAACACATCCTCCCTGTGGCAAGACCAGATCCAGAAGTTGTTGCTATGCTCACGTCTGGGCTAACAGCATCTATAGCTTTAGAAAAGGTGTTTTATTGCTGCCAACGAGATACATTTTTCTTCTCCCAGTCTTTGCTTTTCTTTTTTCATCTTCATAAATTAAAACATTGGTCTGAGTGCAGATCTGGTAGTAGATGAATTTTTTTTGTTACAGGCTTCACTGTTCAAATGTGTCTCATTCGTAGAATGATTTGGCCAATGCCTTCTTCCTTTTATTCATGTTGTAGGCAGCACAAATGGACTCAGGGAAAACAGTTCTTGTCACTGCCGCTGCAGGAGGGACAGGACAATTTGCTGTCCAGGTATACATATCATGAGGCAAGAATCTTTCTTACAGAATTCCTAGTTGTTGAATCTTGTCAATGTCAGCATAACAGTTTCAGAATGCATGACGATTCTCAATCTATTTGTTACTTTATTGGAAAGAAGTAATTCAAATCCTTGTGGTCTGTATTTTATTATTCACTCCTCGTATCTAAGGAAGTCTCAATGTCTGAGCTGACGAGTTTAAGCTTTTGGGAATGGTAAAATCTGACTACGTAGCTGCACCCTGGAGGGAAGCCTTTTCATGTTTTGAGCCTGGAGCATTCTCATCATCTTCCCAGGGCACATGCTGTTGATTATCCTATGAGTTTTTCAGGAGACTGACAATAAGGGCTTTGTGTTTGTATTGATCACTTCCATTTTGATCTGTATACTGCCTTTTAGTTAATTCTATCAAGAAATAGCGTACCTATCTATTTATTCTGAAGTAAATTAAATCATATGGACTGTCTTACTGCAGTTGGCAAAACTAGCTGGAAGTAAGGTCATTGCAACCTGTGGAGGAAAAGACAAGGCCAAACTCTTGAAGGATTTGGGAGTGGATCGAGTCATTGACTATAAAGCTGAAAATATCAAAACCGTATGTTTCTTGAAAACCTTTTCTTGAATTTTATAATTTATTTTGGCTAGAAGAAAAAGAATTGGGTTTTGCTGGGTTGATACTTTTTGTTTAGCTATGCTACCTAACAGTTCCTGATGATTCTTTCCATACTTTTGGGAGTTGATCAAGTCTTTGACTAGAATGCAGAAAATTAGGAATACGAAATTAGAAGAGTTTTAATAGCTCATCTTTGAGATTCGGATATTCGATTTAGTTTTGCCACATGGTTCTGATCTCTCCTGTTCCTCAAGATAAAACCTGCACTTTTGCTTCTGATTTTCAATTGTCATGAAAAACTTCAGATCTTCTTCCTCATACCTTTTCTGGCAAAGATTTACAAGCATTCCGTAATAAACAGCCAGCTATGTCCAAAATGCAGTTCCTCTTCATTAAGAGCTTTTAGAAAGTTCCTGCTTAACTTTTTCTTGGGGCTCTTCTATTTCGAAGAACATACATGCCTCTCAAAATGCTTCTTGGAATATATCAATTAAGAGGTAAGAAATGAAGCTCAACTAGAATAAAGAAACATCCATTGGAACTGTTCCTCTTTAAAGCTGAACTACAACAAATTTAATGTTGTTTATCAAAATATTCATTTAGCAACTTAAGCCTGTGCAGGTGAGCATTTTGCTTCTTGATCTAGAATGGAGTTCCTCCAACATTCCAAGTTTCAGTCGTCCAGCACACCTCATGTTTTCTTTATCTTCTGCTACTGTTTATCTGTCAATGAGATAATTATGTGCAGTTATTTGTTGTGCTTGCTTAACTTCCTCTCAAAGAGAACGAGCAAGAAAAAAGTAGTTCCGGTGGAATGGAGAGGATTGCCAAGTTGGTTTGGTGTGAAGTTTAATGGTGAATAGTTAATGATGTGCAGAAGATATTAGACAAGAGATAAATTGTCATGATTATGTGATATCTTCTTTTTGGAAGTAGTGAAATGTGTCCTGAGATATGCTTTAGAGAAAACCCACAAACAAGCATATCTCTATGAAAAAAAGTTTTCATGAGATGAGACTAGATGGGAAATTTCCAACAAGCAATGACAGCCTCATATTTTCTTTTGTTTGAGCTTGAAATATGCAACAAAAATTTTCTCGAGAATTGAGGGCATAGCCAGCTGTGCATAATGCCATGTGGCAGGAAAACTTGACATTTTTCCTCATTTTTAGTTCAATAAATATCCAACTTATCATGTTCCTCTGGAAAAGATTTTATCCGTTTTTGCAAAACAAAGGCTGACTGTAAAATTCTCCTTTCCCTTTTTCTGAGCAAAGCCAAATGCTTACATGCTCAAAACGATATATTAGTAATGCTTGATTCATGTATCCTTTTCAAATATCTTATCTTCTCAGGTTCTAAAGAATGAGTTCCCTAAAGGTGTTGATATTGTATACGAGTCTGTTGGCGGTGAAATGTTTGATATGTGCTTGAATGCTTTGGCCAATTATGGACGTCTAGTTGTGATTGGGATGATCTCTCAGGTTTGCAACTTTTGACTCAAACACGTACTACTTGTAAATCCTTTTCAGCACTGTTTTCGAATAATAAGATAACTTTACTGAATTCAAAGCATTTCCCTTGGTCTCTAATTCATTGACATGACATATCAAAACAAAACTTGTGTGATTACAGTATCAAGGAGAGCAAGGATGGAAGCCACGGGCTTATACTGGGTTATGCGAAAAGATTCTAGCAAAGAGCCAGACTGTG
Source organism: Sesamum indicum (assembly GCF_000512975.1). Classification (NCBI taxonomy): domain Eukaryota; kingdom Viridiplantae; phylum Streptophyta; class Magnoliopsida; order Lamiales; family Pedaliaceae; genus Sesamum; species Sesamum indicum. The sequence goes on from NC_026152.1 coordinate 19,703,802, forward strand.
GTAAGCGAGCAATATCTGCAAATTATAGGCACTGTAATTGACTTAAATAAACTAATTGGCGGTCCCTCACACTCTTCCAAATTCTTTGGTTAACTAATTCTGTTTCTACCACTGAAGTAATTTTGAATAGACAATAATGGATGCTGGCACAATTATGCTTTGATGCCCTGTTTGGTCAACTTCAAGTCTGTTTTTAGTATGTTATTGTAGATTTTGTTGATTCAAGTCTTAAAATTTTGCTCATTGCTGAACTCAGTCTGGAAATGGTTTTGCCTTTTGTTGTTCATATCAAATTATCAATTTTTATTGTACCCGCTGAAGTTATAATAATTTTACAATTGTACTTTATATGTTCATCACCTTTCGCACCTTGATCAATTGGATTTTAAGAACTCTTCAAACTTCATTCACTCAAGTGAATACATTACTCTGAGGAAGAGCATTTTATATCTTTAAAAGAACTTGGTCGTTTGTATGCTTGAAACTTTGTTTTGATTGCTAATTTCTCTTTAAGGGCGATAGTCGATCATTTACTATTTATTTTATGGGCTCTTCTCTTTAATGATGATTCCAAATATCCAGGCTGGATTTTTCTTGGTACAATATGCTCACCTTTGGCAACAACACCTAGATAAGCTAGTAGATCTATACTCCTCAGGGAAGCTAAAGGTAAATTATACACTTCATATTTGTTAAATTTGAGTGCTTTCTGGACTCATCATGTGCAACCCTTCTTCCGCTTGTTCGACAGGTTGCTGTAGACCCCAAACCATTCTTGGGTGTTCGTTCTGTTGCTGATGCAGTTGACTATCTTCATTCTGGTAAAAGTGTTGGCAAGGTAGTTTATATATCCCTCAACTATTTACTTCTAGTTTCCTTTATGAAGGTAGTCGATTACAATGCTTGCAAACCGTTTAAAATTTCAAGTAAATATTGCAGGTGGTTGTCTGCATTGATCCAACATTCGGTCATCATTCCGCAAAATTATGAGGACATAATGGCCAAGTTCCACTATTTTTCTCTTGCAAGAATTAAAAATTAATTGTCCTGACTAATACAGTACTAAAGCATTCACAAGGCCTCAATACACATATATAGGCTAAAATAAAGAAGGCAGCTGCCATACAAGGATCTGATGGAAGACCTGTCATTTAAGTATTTCAGATTAATGACCTGTATTATATCATATTTCGCATTTTGAACATAGTGTGAAATTTCAGCTTGCCAATCTGTCACTCTGTGCTTGGATCTATGATTTAGATGAGAGAAAACCATGGCATTATGTTTTAGGTTCTTTGTTCGAACTATTTGATTCCAGCAATCATTCACTATGCCATTTGAAGCCATGAAAATTTTTGGTGTCATTAGCAGGAATAAGCAACATGCTTTAAACTACATTGTCACACACACTATCCAATTTCAAGGTGCAGACTTCTAGTTTGGTGCAGAGTAGTTTCTTCCTATTGCATATTGACAATAATTTGCTAAGAATGATCATGGCAGAAGCTTTCCGGTGGCAATAAATCTACAAGCAGAGGAGCTTCTTCCTGCCAAGATGAGTAAGCTTCTGCACTAGTCAAAATGTGGCCGGTACCAAAAGCATTGCCTATGAGTTAGATATCTGCAAAATGGAGATAACATGGAGATGTATAATTTATTCATTTCTTCAAGGCTCTAATGACAATAGGATAACATCATTTTTACATTTCTAAGTTGTGAAACTAACAAGAATGATAATAGGGTAGCAGCTACACATATAGGTTGTGACATGGTCGTAGTCTACAAAATTAAACATATTGTCTCCCAAGTTTATGGGATTCAAAAATCCTAAGATGTCTTTTACTACGTTAGAGTCTTTTCACGTAAATGGGAAGACTGAAACATGATTCATCCGAGAATACATATTTCTGGTACTAAGCATACCTGATTGAGGTATCCTCCGATCAACCTGGTAGTATAAAGTAAAAATGTCAGTTGCTGCTTTCTCCAGGTTCATTTACCCTTATGATGTAAACCTGTATGTACAATCGTCAATGGAACAGTAACTATGTCTATGATAAGAAACTGCTAATGAGCGTCCATAAGAATTAAAAAAAATATATATTTATTAACATGTAATTTTCCTGAACATGAAGTGAATAGCACATGATTACCTTGAAGGTTGTTGGTTCAACTAACTGAAAAACGGCGGTGTCCCCATCAACTAGCTCATGATCAATGGCAAAGCCTCTCCACCCGCCACTCAGACCCGTCTTCAAAGCAAGATACTTTGTTGGAGATTCTTCTCCTTGCTCATCAACTAAATTGATAATTACATCACGACTTGGAAGATGTGTCTTGCAAAACTGGACTGGAAGACCCTATCGAAATTAAAGCTTACATTTATCTCTTGCACTTTATCTGTGTAAAATAACTATCAATTCACTTGTCGTTCCCATTTATGTGTTTATCTCAAAAAGTGGGCAGCCTTTCTCTTAATGATATTACTAGCAAGGTCAAGAATGGAGCTCATACACCTATAAGTATATTCATATATATGCTCCTAAGCCTGTCATACATTTGGGGAGGTGAGAGCATTTAAGTGACAAAGACAACGGTTTACAGACATACAGATTATTAGCTTAGAGATTATGCAATCACATTTGGCTGTTTCACCACAAATGTTTATAGGTTTACCTGGATTTCATCAACCTCTTAAGCTTTATTTTTCTCTATATTATAATGATAAGATTAAAAGCATCACCGATTGTGTTATTGTGGACAATCTTCGATTTCATGTGATTAACTTGAGAAGAAAGTCGAATGTAATACTGTCTCGAACGTACCAGCCAAAATCCACCAGTAACATGTGATTGAAGCATGGGCTTTACAAAGCTCGGAATATCTTGATCTAAACCTGATTGGAGTTCCTGGGCCCGCTGTATAGCATACTGCCTATCTTCATATGAGGCGTACACTCTGTTCAACAAATCCCTTCTTTGATAACTAGAACAGAGGATCCAACAGCACAAGGCATCAGAAATTTCTTCGATCAATATGGTGAGATGAAATAACTATCTTGAACTAACCTCCTTGGCTTCCCCATAGGTTCAATTGGAACCTACCAAGAACCAAGAACACAAATCAAAAACACTTGCACAATTGTTTGATCCACATGATGTTACAAATACACATGTTGTACTTTCATCAAGTGGTTTCCGGTTGTGATCAAGACATGTAAATAAAGGTTACGATTTCAGAAATTTTGTTTACATATGTTTCATGAGTTATATTTTTCAGGGAAAAAGATTAGAATCATCGAAGATTCGACAACTTAAGTTACATACTTGTGCATGCACAAAGGCTTCATTTAATAACATGCCATTGCAAGAATATTCACATATCTTGATGACAATCACAGTTGGAATGTTCCATTACAACCTTCACCTTGTGCATAAAGATATTTCCTATGAACACATTTAGCATTAATATGCAAACATAAATATAGGATAAAACACAAATTTGCAACAAAGGAACATAAGTGGATATTTACACACACATTTAAGTAATAGAGTCTTAGAAATAGTTATTAGTTACGGACTTCTTTGTAGCTGCGGGGAGGCAAATCCGCAACCCGACTCGACCGCCGGATGGCAGAGGGGTCCAGAGGCATTTTCGGAACCTTCGGCTTCACCTTCTTCATCTGTGGAAAAAGAAGACAAACAGTAAGAAGAAACCCTTCTGAATTATTGTTTCAGAAAACCAAAATACACACACAACAAAGAGAGATTCTTATGGGAATTTTTACATACAGGTGAAGGGCTGGGAGTGCGTAGAGCTTGAGCAAGCTTGTTGAGATTGAGTTCTTCCATTCTCTTCTTGTTCTCCTCCAGCCTCTTCTGCCTGCTCGCTTCGTACGCTGATTTCTTCGCCACCACCATTTTTTTCTTCTCTTTTTCACTTTCTGGGAATGCAAATTTTAACTTCTCCTTTTTTGTTTTTTCTTCTGAAATTGAAGTTGTTCTTGATGGGTTTTTTGTTTGCGATTGTGCAAGAACGGAAGAAGAGCAAAGGAGGAGGAAATTGATGGGAGAAGAGTGGGAAAAGACCGTTGGAATAAATCGATGTGGTCTGTACTCTTGTAATAACCCTTCCCTTCCATCTTCTAATTTTCCCTCCCAAAACCCTTTGGTGGGGACCCACTTTCAAGATTTCAAATTCAAACTTCACCCAACTACAAGCTTTGGCGTAGTACACTGCTATTTTAGTATACAAGCCAGAAACATTCAGTGGGATATTTTTGTAGCATTTAGACCTTTTCTAGAAAGATGAAATTATATTTTTTTTAAAATTAAAATTACAATTACATCTTCTAAACATTTATTATTTACATTTGACCCTCTTTTGTTAGTGTGTCAACGAAAAATGCTAACTTTAACAAAATATATATATATATAAATCTTTAATTTTTACTCCCAATTTAATATTTTCGTGTGATAATTTTGTATTTATGAGGAAAAAATGTAATGATGTTAACCTCACTCCTACATAAATATTACATTCATCGTATAAAATTATAATCAAAATGTTAAATAAAGGGTAAAAACTAAAAGGTTATGCTATTTTTTTTTTTAATATTTTATTTTCCGTCTAAACTCTATTGGAATGGCGTCAACTATGAATAGAGAATTTTCAAAAATGACGTAGATGTATTTCAAAAAAATTTTTAAAAATATATAATTTTATATTTTTAAATGAGGTACATATATAAATAACTCTTTTTAATTGTTGTGTCTTGGTTCTTGCTTTCTAAAAAAGAAAATGAAAGAGAAACCCTAAAATAGTCAATTTTGACTGTCAAGAACCACAACATAAAATCAATGTTGGCATCAAACACATACATATGAACCCTAAAATAGTCAATTTTGACTGTCCAGAACCACAACATAAAATCAATGTTGGCATCAAACATTTAACATACATATGTGCTAAATATGATGTGGTCAGGAAACATGGATGTCTTTTAGTGAACATGGAAAGTAACACACTCATTCTAAGTCATCTTATCAAGTTGTAATTTATTATTGATCAAGTCAAAAACATTTTACCCCTCAAACTATCACCGTTTTTATATTTATTTATTTATTTTAATTTGCTCACCAATCACACAAAATTTGCAAGCTACCTATTCATGGCAAATTGAAAAAAAAAATAACAAAATATAAAAACGAACACAGCTCAGAATATAAAATGTTGTTTACCCTAATAATATGAAACTATTACAACTAAATCAGTTACAATAATGAATCAATACTTGCAAATGATAATAAATCAAAACAAATGAACAAAATAAACCCAAAACTTCCTACTGCTTCATGACCACATTCTGAAGATCATAAGCCGATTCATGCCAGACATCCGTGTCGGATAATTAAGAATAGCCAATCAGTGCGGAAATGACATCCGTATCATATAATTAAGTATAGTGAATGAGCTCAGGAACAGGTGAAACTCGAACAAAGATTGAAAGCTAAATTCGGAGGCTAATTTTTTACTGTGCAACAAAATACGGCAGCATAATGTGATCCTTTGATACAAACTCGAACTTGTACATAACCCAAAAAAATTCCGCAGAATTCACAAGCCACCTTCAAATCTGACAACGCTATAACGATTGCATTCATTACAAATCCTCCGCTCGACCATGTGAGTGAAGGTTCTGTATAGACATCATACATCTAACACATTACATGCACTTACAATAGTTCAATTTACTTACTTTTTACCTTTGGATGTCGATATCAGTATTATATATATTCAGGCCTTTCGTCAGAATGTTGTATTTCGAAACACTTTCACAGTTTCTATATTCTACCCTTACCGTCCCAAGATGAAAATCGAAGTTTGAAGCTTCTCATGATTCAGGATCGAGTCAAAAACTTGTGCCGTCTTTACCAAATACGTTGGGACTTTTTACATCTTTTCCCCCTGATTTGATGCCTATGGACTCTACAAAATGGGAGGCGGGCAGTCACAAGTGCTCTTCGCCACATTCTCGTTGGGAGTCTACCGACAAATGACGCCCTCACGGGAATGGTCATGCAGAAATGACGTCTTAGGATAGCATAGGTCCTTAGATTGAGGCTGATTCGTAATTTCAGAACCTACAAATACCATTTCTCAGGTCAATTGCAATTTTCAGGGTCCTCAAATATCATTCTTCAATGTGAAAAGAAAAGATATCCACACCTTCAATGACTTCGTAACTAAAACCATCACCCTTACTTGCAGATCGATCCGCCACAGGCGCAGGAATAGAGCTTGGTGCGTTTTTTCCTTTGTTTTCCAGAGGTGTAGAAATATCAAGCAGAAACGGCTCCACATACTTTGTTTTCTTTCGCTTCTTGTTATCTCTCTTCATGCTTTCTTTCAGATATACAACATGACAACGAAATATACAAATAGAGGAGATCAGTTTTTATTCTGGAAAAAGTTTGTCTATCGCAATAATGAAAGCAAACCGGTAAGAAAAGACTAACCAGCATTTGTCCCTCTCCTGGAAGCATCCATATCCATGAGGCAAAGTGCAGCTCCTACAACGTCTGAGTCATTTACTCTCACAATGTGCACCTATAAGACGTAATACTCAAGAACAATATCAAGGTAATGACACGTGCCAAATATGCAAAATTATGTGGTGCATAAGTTCATCATTGTCAGCGTCTACTCAAGTACGTTTAAATATAAACTCAAAATAATGAAAAAATCACCTTTAGTTTGCAAGGTCCCGTCAAATGGAAAATTAGTATATCTCCTTTCAGCAATCTGTGCGATATGGAAAAACCCCTCCATCCAGCACTTAGGCCGTGCCTCTCCAGAAGATAAGATGTCTTGTACTCATTTCCCCACTCATCCACCAACACGATGGAGGTATCATGATTGGGCAAATGAACACTGCAGAATTTTTTTGGTAGATGCTGCCATAAGAAGCATTAGCACAAAGAGTTTCGTCTAGCTTGCCTACACTTGACATATGCTTTAGAAACAGGACGAAATTTCAAATGCTTACCAGCCAAAATCCATGAGCAACATTTGATGGCAGCATACACTTTACAAAATGAGGGAGCTCATTTTCTAGACGGGCTAGCACTTTTTCTGCTCGCTCCATAACGGAAAACTTAGCTTCAACATCATCATATAGGTCGGTATATCGGGTCCTCTTTCGTGCAATGCTGTTTTATGTTTCACATCACAAAAATTTTAAATAATTAGTATTTCTCTTGCCTTCAAGGGGACTGATATGAAGATTGAAATCCATTCATATAAAATTGCCGACCTTCCTGATTTGTTGGTATTATCTGCGCAGACCTGTTTGAGAATTAAAACAATGCATCAGTTCAGTTATTATTATTAAATCCAAGATGAGTGCTTCCGGACATAGCAACAGCCGTATAAATTCAACTAATCTTTTGTTTCTTCATTATAGCCTCAGAATGAATCAACTCATTAGAAGGGCAAGATGAATTTGATAGAGGCACGACTATCAGCCGTCTGCCAGAAAACTTTCTGGAGTTAGATAAAGTCGCATGCAAGTACTGAAAACGACCCAATTTCAACTCTTAGATATTAATGTACAGATATACTTTAGCACATCTTCCTCTGCATAAATTAAAATTTCATGTTCAGTCATCCGGTTATTGACTCCAAAAGAAAAAACACAAATAGTGGAGCAACATAGCCACGTTTGTAGCTACAAAAGTTGTATGATCTAATGGCAATCAGACCTCAAGATTGAGCAGATCAGAATGACTCAAGAACATTATCCGATATATCAATTATCAGCATAAGTTTGAATGTGAAATTATTTTATAAATTCCCGTAACGTTAGGAAGCGTTTCATCTGACAAACAGTTACGTTAGTGAAACATATAATACAAGAACGTTCACTCCACCCCCTGTCCATCAATTTGAGAACTACATCGTTATTCAAATGCGTGAAAGAACTTAAGAGCGTCAAACGCTCAAGAACTTTCAAAACAAAATTTTGAAGAAATCGTTTAATTTCTGAAATCAGCAAGCCGTTTAGAGCATTAGACATCATATTGAAAATATAACCCTCAACGAACTAGTAAATCCGGTCCAACTGCAATAAATGCGAATGAACCGAATCCCAAAACGACGCACGTTCATCGGACGCAAAAACGTCAACAAACACAATCCAAAGTAAATAAAATTTAGGGTTTCAAAACATTCTGGATTAGGGGGAATTTGCAGTTTCACCACTGTCGACGAGTCGGACACGGCTCGTATTAACTCTATCAGATCCTCAAGAAACTGAAAGAACACACATGAAACTGCAGCAAATTGCTATCTAAGGCAAATCTCCAGTGACAAAACTCAATAACATCAACTGATACAACTACAGAAAGCACATATTTGACATGCATCCACTCAAAAAACTCACAGATTACAAAATATAAAGATGGACACCGGATCCATACACCAAGAACACACATAAGAAACATAAGGGAAAAGAAAATACTCACTTTTTTATCCTTAGATTTCAGACTCTTGGGCTTCCTTGAAACCCCCTTTTTCTTCCTCTGTAATTGCATTCTCTTCTTCTTTTTCTGTAAAAGAGAAAACCCATCTCACACACAACATAAAGTAGGAATACAGTCAAACAACACACACACACACAAAACAAATAACTAAAGAAAATAAATGGACAAGAAAATGAAACCTTATCTGTATGGTCTGAGCTATATTCAGAAGCAGTGCAGTTTCGGGTCTCAACCTCATGTAATTTTCCTTTCAGTTTCTTGGTTTCCATCAGTCCTGTCCTGTGTCTCTCTTTCCTCTTCTCTTACACTACCAACAGTTTTTACTGAGTTCAACTTTGTCTTACAGAAATCTTTTCTTTTTTTTTTTTTTTGGATTATTTATATTTATATGTGTGGCGAGCGGAGAGAGAAACAGAGAGAAGGCAGGTTCCACAAGCCAGCTTAGCACACAAAGACAGCCAAACGCGGGCCACACTGCGGAAATATAGCGCTGCTGTGACTATGAGTTGCTCCAAACTGCCTGTCCCTATTTCCATAATTTTGTCTGGTAAATTTCTTCATAAATTCGGGTAAAATCCCTTTATTGTCATATGGCGCCCCTCTTTTTCAAATTATTTTCAATTTAAGTCCTTTTATGTGAATTGTTTTTTAATTGTTCTATCTGTATCTTATCGTATATAATGTTGTTATTTTGTATTAATACAGCGTTTTCAAAATTTAAATTGCTATAGTGTAGCTTTTTCGCATGTTGTTTGGATATTTATTTTTATATTTCGTTATTTGTGTAATCTACTTATTTATTTTTAAAATAATATTTTCTTTCATGTTCTTTTTTTTTTTTTTTTTTTGCTTGAGATTGATGAGATTTGTAATCATAATTTTAAAGTTATATTGAAAGCTTTATATGGGGTGATGTGATATGCGAAAAGATACGTGTTTAGATTTTTTTTTTAGTGATCTAATTTAAAAATATATGATTTATTCTCTTACAAGTTGAAACGTAAAACCACTGACAGGTCAAATTATTATTTCTTTTGGTGCATCGGATTCATCGAGATAAGCGATAACTTTAATGATAGTAGGTGAATCGAGACAATATTTAAACCATGTGGTTGTATAAATTCATTTAAGATGACGATATCGTCTGTTTGAAATTCAAATCAAATCCGTCGAGAAGACCTTCTTTTTTCCGTATTTTCAGCAAAAGACTTACGTTGAATGAAAAAATATCTGCCTACTTTGTCTTTTATCTTTTACTTGTGGAAATACTCTTCAATTAAATAATTTTTTTTAAATTTATCATAATTATAAATACTATTTTTTATTTTAAAAATTATAAAAAATGCCCCCTAAAAGTAATGTTTGTTTAACAAATACCTTATCGTTACATCCTATTGTAGGGTGTATTTATTAGATGACCGTTAATCAGATGGGGTATTTGTAATTTTTAAATTATGACAAAATCTCACGAGAAATCGAACCATAATGTTCGGATTCATTTTTTAAGTGTTCTGTTGTGTTTTGCGTATATATATATAGAGAAAAATAAAGACAGATAAGTGTGTATGTTTGGATTTATGTTCAAAGATAACTTTCAGGATAAATTACAAGAGGTTCTGATGAGATTTATTCTAATTACAAATATTTTATTATCCATTGATAAATACCTACCTAAAATTATATATATTCTAACAAATATTCTCTTACAACGAGCTGTCACAATTGGGTATTTATAATTTTAGGGGGGATATTTGTAAATTTTTAAAGAATAAGAGGATATATGTAATTATAGCAAACCTCACGCAAGCCAGTTGTAATATATCCTAACCCAAATTAGTTTAAAATATGTGTTTGTATGTTTGGTTTTATTTTTTGGAGACAAAATTTACTATTTATTATAAAATAATGACCCTTCTATATATACTTATATTTTGTACATATAATTTTATTTGTAAGGGGGTTGAATTATATATATTATTTTAATTATATTTATATGGAAAATCATTTTTTCTTTTTTCCTATGTTTTCAAAATAACAATTATGTATTTTAATAAATAATTAATTATTTACAATTAAAACTTTGAAATTCAGATTTTTTAATGGAAAAAAAATCAAATTTGTGTAGCATATATATAAAAAAATATATGTAACAGCTTTTTAATTTATATTCTTCTATCGTATAGAAAATAAAATATAAAAGTTCTAAACAGTATAATTTTTCTTTTTGTAACAGTAATGAATTTTAAAGTTTTAAATTCTCTTTTAAAATATTAAATAATTAGAGTAAAATAAATTAAAAAGAAAAAAAAATAATTGAGCATAGAAGCAAGCCTGGTGTCTTGATCATCGATCCATATATTAAATACAAAGGTTGGATCATAAGTTATCAGTCCATCCGACGCAAATGACGTGTGTGGCAAATAAAGACCCAGTTATTGCGAGGTTGATGCCTATAAATACCCATTCAGTCAAAAATACTCACATAACTTTCACCCCTTTTCCTTTAACTCCTTTCTTTCTAATCATGTAATTTGTAAAACAAACGACTCTGCAAACGCAGTCCTTTGAAAACTTTCATCTGGACAGAAGGAATAGAAAATAGGCCTTTTTGTTTTGGTAATGGGCCTCTTATTTTAGACATAAGGAACTTGACGATTATTGGGCCCATTAGAAGCCTAAGTACCCGGTTCAGATTGAGCTCCAAGTCAGTCAAGGATATCATTGGGTCCGCATCTAACGCGGTTTCAGACTTGGAATCTTTCCATTTGGGATAGGTGTCATGATGAAGCCTTAGTTTGGACTCGAATTCAATTTCTTTTAACATATTAATCATTGTCATACACTTCTCTATGTGTATGTAATAAATCTTATTTAATATTTTAAATATATATTATAAATAAATATAAAATATACTAAGTATGCAGTTAAATAAATATAAAACTTAAACAATTGAATACGTTAGTTATTAGATGGCACTTTTTGTATTATAGAAAATTGGTGTAGCTATTTCAAAACTATCACTTTGTGTCCATAACATCTCTTTCTTTATAATAGTATAGATATACCAGTAGTTCTTCTTATAAATCCCAAGTGCGGCCTCGTTGTCGTATCTCTGGCTCACCGTATATGCCTGTAAAGTACCATATCTCCGAGGTATCCTCAAACTGCACTGCTGGATCAATATGTCGATCCGAGAATGACTGAATTTGAACCCAAAGAACTTTATCCCACAACAAAGTTTTTGGGAATAAGTTGTTTAGTAGAAGTAGAGGGAAGTTGGTGGTTTGTAGGTGGGTTAGTCATGGGAATAGTCTTCTTCGGGCTGGTGGAGCTGAAACTGAAAATGGAAGAACCTCGCTTCACTGGGAAAATACTATCAATATCCTTTTTTTGTGATTGATGAGGGTGGGGGAAGACTGGCAAGGGTCTCCCAGCAGAAAAAGAATCAAAGCCCAAATGTGTTTGTTGCCTTACGGAAGGGGAGCTCGCATCCAAGGGCCAAAGGGTGTTTTAGCCCATTGGTCAATGAAATCTTCACGAAATTGAAGTTCATGGAATTTTGAAATATACCTAAGACAACCACACAAATAGTAGAAATTTGGGAGACACTCATACCGAGAATAGATAACATGTTTAGCACCCATCACAATACGAATTTTCAAAAGGTGCCTAAGAGGTTGGTGGATATATAATAAAGCTACTCTGATACGAAGCGATGCACCCCAAAGCTCTCCACTGTCACTAGTGTCTAAATCCACAAAAAATCTGATTCTGTTACTCATGAACACTGCCATATTTCTCTCGTCATTTTTCCTAGTGACAAGCCTCGGACTTGAACATGATTCCTGTCCAGATGTGATGAAAACAAAATAAGAAACGATTGCTCTCAATCCCTTTGAAATCCATCCATCCGAATTAAAAAGCTGTCAATAATACCGAACGTAAGGAGTCTGCATGCTTTGATTTGGGACTCAACACTCTACCCACCAGAAAAAAAATTAATATTTGAATGCATAAACATACATATATAAATTTACCAAAAAAAAAAATAAAAATAAAATAATATTTAACTAATATTATTGACTCATATTTATAAAGTTATTACAATATTTTTTGTAGAATAATATACTTTTAAATATTTTAAAATCATTATAATGGATCTATCAAGTCCACTGGATTAGCTAAACGGGTCTTAAGTTCGAGTCAGAACAAGTCATAAGTGAAGAATCAAATTTCAAAATTCAACAAATTCCATTCATTGTCATACCTATTGATTTTTATTTTTTATATATTATTTAAGACAAACTAAAAAGTAAATTACCAGAAAGTTGATGATTTATTTTTAATTAACGATAATTTACTTGGAAAATAGAGGACGGGGAGCATGCAAGATGTCTCAACGGTGTACCAGAAAAATTCACACTCTTCCTCTAATGTAAGCACAAATTTCACACTTCTTTTTCCCCAAGAAAGCACCACAAGTTCTTGATATTTCCTTTTTCCCTCCCCTCGCCATCATAAACCCCTGCAACACACGGGTAGGAGTAGATATTGTTGTTATCCCTGCTCTGCTGTGTACAATTTCTCCTCTCGTCTTCTTCAACTCCCCTCCTTTTTTCGTTTCCTCGAAGCTCCAATGGAGAGAGCGGTGCTCTTGCGCTCTCTCTCCTCTTCGTCTTCTTCCTCAACCCTCGCATCCTCTACCAGATTGTTCTCTCGCTCCGTCCACCGCCTCGCTCGCCTCCCCAGACGCCACCGTTTGGTCCCCAACGTCCACCAGCGCTCTCTCCTTCGCCGACACCTTGGATTTATCTCAGCAGTCTCCCGTCCTTCTCTTCAACTGAGTAGACACTTCTGCTCTCTATCGGTCCGCGCCGTCGCCACCTCGTCTGTGCAGTCTTCCCCCGGTAACATCGAGTGATTCTTCTGTTCATTGTGTGAGTATTTGACTGAATCTTATTGTTGGTATAACTGTTTTGGTGAAATATTCAGAGGTTTTGGGAGCGGATGATGACGTGGCGGAGAAGCTTGGGTTCGAGAAGGTATCGGATGAATTTATTGAGGAGTGTAAATCTAGAGCGGTGTTGTACAAGCACAAGAAGACTGGGGCTGAGGTCATGTCGGTGTCCAACGAAGACGAGAACAAAGTCTTCGGCATTGTTTTCCGGACTCCTCCGTAAGTGTTTCTCTGACAATTGATGATTAGTTCAATGTGTTCTCCGCTTTGCTGGTTGCTTTCCGTTGACTTAAAACTGTTGTATTAGGCATGTGCTAATAATGTTTATTTTTCCTTTTGAATGCAAATAGTTCTTATTTTAGAGTGTTGTTACTTAACTTAGATGATTCCGTGACTGCTAGGTTTTTGAGTGTTGATTCCGTGATCGGGAAGAACCTTGCATTTAAAACTTCGTCCAGTTCAGATTAAAAAATTCAAATATGGATATAGAGAGCATTAGATAGTTAAACTAGGAGAAAGCATTCCTTGGATTGCAGTTTTGCAAGCTGATAAGTGATAATGCATGACACTTGGCTGTTGGTGCCACAGAATTGTAGTGGCCTACTTTGACTTAGAGCAATGATGACAATGATGGAGTTACCTTAATTACTTTCATTATAGTCGTGTCCCACTGAAGTAGAGGTCATGCTTGTCTGCGATTGTGTCCGAAGATGACTTCCTTGCAGTAATATTTAACTTGTTTATGTGGTTATGCCTATACGTCGCAGAATGATCACTTTGCGATTTTCTATGGGAACCATTCCCTGGACCTTGACTACTGAGAAAAATGGGAAACATTTTCCAGGAAATGCTTTATTCTTGTCTAGATAAAAAAGTGGAAGAATAAACATGAGAAGAACTAGTTTCTTAAAACTCCACTAGAGACCTTCATAACGAGAGCCTGAAAATGTTCTATTATTCTTTAACATCTGCTTGTAAACTAACAATTCCATCGAAAACCTAGAGTACTGCTTTGAATTAGAGAAACATCCTGTAGAACAGTGAGAAAACTAAATTCTCAGGCTACTGAGTCAGATTCACTTGTACAAACTCAAGGTTCCTGGTTGTGGAGTTCAAATGGAGCTCTCCTTGTGGAATAAGCCCTTCTTAATCAAGAGCGCATGCTTGAAGTTCTTGTATCGCACAGAGTTCTGTTTGGATTTCTGTTGGTAACTTGGTGTAATGCTCCTGAACTAGTCTGCCTTTTTTGCATCATAGATGAATACTGATTTAATAAATGCAATAATCATCACGAAAGAGCAAAATAAGCACAGAGTGAATCAACTTACTTTTCCTTAACAAATTCTGTTCTTATTTCCAATTTATTATGGATAAGCCTTGATGTTCTGGTACGTCAATTTGTTGATGCAGAAAAGATTCAACAGGAATTCCTCACATTTTGGAGCATAGTGTATTATGTGGTTCAAGGAAGTATCCCTTGAAAGAACCATTTGTTGAGTTGTTGAAAGGAAGCTTGCACACATTTCTGAATGCTTTCACATATCCTGATAGGACTTGCTATCCTGTTGCTTCCACAAATACAAAGGTCTTGTCCTTCAATCCAAGTGAAAGCACAGAAATTTAATATCATGTTTTAACTAACATGTGGTTACTCTTCTGATGCAGGATTTCTATAACTTGGTTGATGTATACCTGGATGCAGTCTTTTTCCCTAAATGTGTGGAAGACATTAAAACATTTCAACAAGAAGGTTGGCATTATGAACTGAATGACCCCTCAGAGGACATAACCTACAAAGGTTGGTATTTGCCACTAGCATTTTATTGTCTTCTGCAAAAGTGCCAGCCCTCCTGTATATCTTGACAATCCATTCATGAAGGGCCAAGAAATGCTTCCCATCACTGATAACTGTTTATATGGTCTACTCCCAGGTGTTGTTTTCAATGAGATGAAAGGTGTTTATTCTCAGCCTGATAGCATACTAGGCCGAGCTTCCCAACAGGTAAGCTTCTCTTTCTAACTGAATTGAGGTTGGTGAAATTTGTAGATGCTATTATCCGATGATTTATCTTATGCGTTCTTTTAAGGATGAAAAAAGCAAATAAAAGAGTACTTGATGCGTGTTTTCTAATATAAGTAACTGTTGAGGTTTATTTACACAGAACATAGTAAAATGAGCAAAATCATGGTTTTAATTCTTTTAGTAACTTCTCTGCAGGCTCTTTGTCCTGACAATACGTATGGCGTTGACAGTGGTGGTGATCCACAAGTTATTCCCAAACTAACCTTTGAGGAGTTCAAGGTGATTTGTGTTAATGCATTGCTTTTTTATGTTAGATATTTGTTTTTTTCATTATTATTTGTCTTTCTTTGCATTCTCATTGACTGAAATAATTACTTGTTGAGTATTCTATGAGATGAATACCATAAAGGATGTCACCTAGCCTAGTGTCAAAGAATACTTTTAGTTGCTTGTTAATTGATCCCAAAATTATTTTCTGAACAGTAAGAAGTTTTATAAAACGTAAATACACTTGTGTATGGGAACATGTAAATCTTACTGGATCTTTTCTTTTTCCATGGGATTTTTTACCTCCGCTAGGCCTCTGTGTTCCATGAGATCTCTAACATAAAATGTAAAATGCATTACAAAGTCACAATACAGTGAAATTTGCTGTGACAATTACTCCAAAGGCGAGTAAAGGGACATAATATTCACACGCCACAAGCCCATATATCATATATGTTATGCATGCATCATGCACAGGTAAATACATCTTTGTGGAGGTAAATGCATATATATTGATACATGTATTACGATGTTTACAATGCTTGGTTTTGCCGTGTCTTCTATTTTGATTATGAAATACTGTGAAATAGTACTTCTCATGTCTGCAGCAAACATGGAAGTTTGGATAGGTTAGTTCTGCAGTTCTTCTGTATTTCATCTATAGAAAACATACTTAGGCGAGAAAAATGATCACTGGAAGTGTGGCTCTATTGTTAATTCTCGGTGAAGTTTATCTTCTACATTATTCAATCAAATGTATATAGGCACTAGATGTGGCTTTGTTAATCATGTATTCTATTTACTTACAGGAGTTCCACCGTAAATATTACCATCCTAGCAATGCCAGGATATGGTTTTATGGAGATGATGATCCAAATGAGAGGCTACGGATTTTAAGTGGTATGTACTTACATTAATCTGATTTGTTACTGTTTTTTTGGTCTAATTCAGATCACGCATATGGAAAAAGATTATTAGCAACTTGGAGACAGTTCCAGAGTTCTGTTGGGACTGAGTATCCTCCATGTAATAGGCACCCAAAATAACTGTTATTACTTATATAAGATTATATGTGCGCGTACTTGTCTGTTGCAAGGGTTCATCTGATATGATGTTAAATGGAAATTTTATGAAGAAACTTCTGGTCGTTGCTTAACCACATGCCCTCTGATAAACCAATTATGCAATTAGCTCTTCATTTGAAGCTTGTTCTGCCTTACATTGACCATGCTCTCCCTTGCAGAATATCTTGATATGTTTGAAGCAAATTCAGCTGCTGAGGAATCGAGAGTTGGCTCTCAGAAACTGTTCTCGGAACCAGTTAGGATTGTTGAAAAATATCCTGCTGCTGAAGGGGATGACCTGAAAAAGAAGCACATGGTGTGCCTTAATTGGCTCCTCTCTGAAACACCTCTAGATTTGGAGACTGAGCTGGCCCTGGGTTTTCTTGACCATTTAATGTTGGGAACTCCTGCTTCTCCTTTGAGAAAAATCCTGCTGGAGAGTGGTCTGGGCGATGCTCTTGTTGGTGGGGGGGTTGAAGATGAGCTCCTCCAGCCTCAGTTTAGTATTGGACTAAAAGGTGTATCAGAAGATAACATTCAAAAAGTGGAAGAATTGATCATGGGTACACTAAAAAAGCTGGCAGAAGAAGGCTTCCATTCTGACGCTGTAGAAGCATCAATGAATACAATTGAGTTTTCTCTCAGAGAAAATAATACCGGATCATTTCCTCGTGGCTTAGCACTGATGCTTCGGTCCATTGTAAGGACGCCTATATTGTTATCATATCTTCATTAACATGGTTTCTTCTCTGCTCCTTTTTCTCTTTTTAACTTTTAGAAATCTGAAATATTCTCATAAGAACTTTTTATGTGACAGGGGAACTGGATTTATGATATGGATCCATTCGAGCCGTTAAAATATCAGGAACCTTTAAAGGCATTGAAAGCTAGAATAGCTGAGGAAGGCTCCAAAGCAGTCTTTGCTCCTTTAATAGAAAAATTCATTTTGAATAACCCACACCGTGTAACTATTGAGATGCAGGTAATCTTTTCTATTGCTACTTCTGATTTTAGCTAGATGCAATATGCCATGGCTATTTCATACGCTTCTTGATGTTATTTAACAGCCAGATCCAGAGAAGGCTTCTCGAGATGAAGCAGCTGAGAAAGAAAATTTGGAAAAGGTGAGAGCTAGCATGACCCAGGAGGATCTTGCTGAACTCTCTCGTGCAACACATGAACTTAAGTTGAAACAGGAGACTCCTGATCCACCAGAAGCTCTGAAATGTGTACCAAGCCTTTCTTTACGAGACATTCCTAAAAAGCCTATACACGTTCCAACTGAGGTGATGAGATGGTGACAATACTATAAATATTTTCTGTAAATTTCTTCGCTGTTTCTAATGACATAAAGTTCATTACTTCCAATTGTAGGTTGGTGATATCAATGGGATAAAGGTCTTGCAGCATGATCTATTCACAAATGATGTTCTATATGCTGAAGTTGTTTTCAATATGAGATCTTTGAAGCAAGAGCTTCTTCCATTGGTACCATTATTCTGGTGAGATGGCAACTAGTAGTTGTTCCACAACCCCTCTTTTTGGAACCAACTGCATTTTTCATAGATATATTTCTTAAGAAACTGTTAATTCGGTTAAGTAAATCGTTCCTAGAACCTCCTTTTTCCCAATAGTACCACTGTTGTGACAACCATCTGAGATGCCTTCAGTCTTGCAAAGAAAAAACCATACATATAGATCAGTATCAGAAATCAACCATCTTTGATTGCCTTACCCCTCTTCATGTGATGGATGCAACTATGTCATGTCCATTTCATGTGCTATACCACCATCCCATCAATAAATATGGTACCTAAGTCTGAAGTGCCCATGCATATTACCTCCAAAGGCAACTACAGTGTCGCAGTCAGTCAAGCAAGAGTGACCCAAGCTGTTTAGACTGAGGCTCGGCTTGAACTTTTTCGAATCCTGCATTTTTGATTGTTTCTCTCTTGAATTTAAAAAGTTATGTGCCAAGAATGAATGGCTACTCTGCACCCTCAATAAGTCAACAGAGCAAAATGTGTTAATCCCACATCTTTTCATTATTGGTCTATGAGCGTGTGTATACTACAGACATCCATCAATGGCTGAATAAAGCAGAATGTCTGAAGGCTGCCAATGTCCATTTTTCTTAGTATGATGAAAGTGTACGTACTTAGAAAAACCATAACAGCTTGGAAATCTTTATGCTGTAATATTTGAAGAAAGAAACCCGGGGATATTAATTTGTTTTTATGTGCTTAGAGTGCCATTGGTATGAACATGACTAAATTTGTAACCTTACCCCCTCTCTTGGAGTATATTTGTTAAAACTTAAGGTTGTTACCAGTCTTGTAATGGAAATTTAGTTTTCAAGAAATAGAACCTATGTGATATACCGAAGATAATTGGTTTTGTTTTCTGTTGCCTTTAGTTTCATGGTAACTCTTGTCATCAAATCAAACATTAAATTGATATGATATGCGTTGTCAACAGCCAGTCATTGCTGGAGATGGGTACTAAAGATTTGGATTTTGTACAACTGAACCAATTAATTGGAAGAAAAACTGGTGGGATATCAGTATATCCTTTCACATCATCAGTTCGAGGGAAGGAGGATCCCTGCAGCCATATAATTGTTCGAGGCAAAGCTATGTCAGAACGTGTTGAAGATTTATTTACCCTGGTAATTTCTGGTATTATTCTTTGTAATTTAATTACATGCGAATTTAGCACCTCACCATTGTCACTTTACAAGTTGGTGGAGGGTTATAACAATGTTATCATGATGTTTGAATGAAATTGTGTAAGATTTCTTTGAAATATGTCGGAGAATACTGCGTAGCTAGGTTGAAAAGTGATGATACTTGCAATCCAGTTTTTTTACATAAATAGTTTGTATAATCTACTGTGACTAAGCCATGACCCAGTATACATTGGGTCATGATACTTAGTTGAAAAGTAATGATACTTGTAAGCCAGTGTGTGCTTTTTTTTTTTTTTTTTTTTTTTTTTTAAAAAAATAGTTTGTATACTCTACTGTGACTAAGCCATGACCCAAGGTACCTATTGGAGTTCCTTTTCTCGTTCCAACTTCCATGTAATATGCTTTGTGTTTATAACTTCATATCTATTTCCATCCATTTAGTTTGGTGTATTTCTTGTGCATCTCTCATGTTTATGTATATCTAATGTCTAGTGGGGAAATAGTAGTCACTTTGTTTACAGGTACTTGTGTGCATATTTATATACATTCCTTTTGTTCATGTTCTTTTTAAGCATGGTGCACTTCTCTATATATTAGAAGGTTTATGGAAGGGGACAAACTGATAAGTTAGCATATGCTGGTCAGGGCTTGGTCCTCTATGTGTTCTCGTTTTGTTTTCTTGCCTTGTGTTCTAGTTTTGGTCTTATTGAATTGAATGGTAGGTTTTGTCATTTTCTAATGAAACCAACTGTCATAGCTCAATGGGAATACATACTTTGGTCCTCAACTGTCGCTTTCCTTATCAAATTTCTCAGAAACCGCTGGAGAGTGATTGATTCGGTTGTTGAAATTATCAACTGTAGGTCAACTGTGTTCTTCAGGATGTTCAATTGACTGACCAGAAGCGTTTTAAGCAGTTTGTTTCTCAAAGCAAAGCAAGAATGGAGGTATATCTCTGACAGAACTGAGAATAATTTGCCTTCTTCAACCAAGTCATGTTAATTTTTTTGATTTTCAGAATCGATTAAGAGGCAGTGGACATAGCATTGCAGCTGCAAGGATGGATGCAAAGCTCAATGTTGCTGGTTGGATCTCTGAACAAATGGGTGGTGTCAGGTTGATTTGTTTGGTGTCTAATTTTCACCTTTGATATTTAGAAAGCATGTTGATGTCGTATAATATTATGAGATGCATCACCATTTGTTATATGACTAAGCCTTTGCTGGCCACTTTCTGAATTTTAGAAACTTTCTTTTATGATATTTCATTCTTGTTTATCTCTGTGGGGCCAGGATTGAATTTCAGCTGTCACTATTGGCTATTAAAGCCATGAGATGAATACCTTCTTTTTTCGTCATTTTACTCATGGTTCATACTTCAAAAGTTGCATGGCCCTACTAATATTGACACGTGCTTTCAGCTACCTGGAATATTTACAAGCTCTTGAAAAGAAAGTTGATGATGACTGGCCTGAAATATCTTCATCCCTTGAGGAGATACGCAAGACATTGATTTCAAAAAATGACTGCCTAATAAATCTGACTGCTGATGGGAAAAATCTGAAGAACTCAGAGAAGCATGTCAGCACATTTCTTGATATGCTTCCCAACACTTCCCTAGTTGGATCAACTGCTTGGAAGGCTTGCCTCCCTCCGACTAATGAGGCTATTGTGATCCCTACTCAAGTTAGTAGAAATTTAATGTTCGATTTGGTTCCTGTTCTATTGGGGATTTAACTTACGAATTACCACAGGTAAATTATGTTGGAAAAGCAGCTAATCTCTTCGAGACTGGCTATCAACTTAAAGGCAGTGCATATGTGATCTCCAAATACTTAAATAATACTTGGCTGTGGGATCGTGTGCGAGTCAGTGGTGGAGCTTATGGAGGATTTTGTGATTTCGACACTCACTCAGGTGCAATGGACAGTTACAGTGCTCTGTTTCATTGT
This sequence comes from Sesamum indicum, assembly GCF_000512975.1. Classification (NCBI taxonomy): domain Eukaryota; kingdom Viridiplantae; phylum Streptophyta; class Magnoliopsida; order Lamiales; family Pedaliaceae; genus Sesamum; species Sesamum indicum. Next base: position 19,725,296 of record NC_026152.1, read on the forward strand.
CATTCATTGCTAACTTCCGACTGTCCTAACCCTGGACTTCTGTGTTCAGGTGTGTTCTCATACTTGTCTTACAGAGACCCCAATCTGTTGAAGACACTTGATGTGTATGATGGAACGAGCAACTTCCTGAGAGAACTTGAGATGGATGATGATGCTCTCACCAAAGCAATTATTGGGACTATTGGAGATGTTGATGCCTATCAGCTTCCTGACGCAAAAGGATATAGTAGGTAAGACAATTGCTGTCCTTGTCTCTATGAAATCATTATTCTTGTGTATTACAGGGTATTTTCAGAAGGGTATTAAATTTTTCAGTACCAAGTAAAATGCTGCACACGGGCACAATTGACTAGAGGTGGCAAATGGGCAGTTTGGGTTTAAATGGGTCGGGTTCAATTGTATGGGTCACATATGGATCTGGTTGGTTTGTATATGGTCGGGTGAATGCAATAAGGTATTCATTTTGAACTGCCATCAAATCTTGTATACTAGGTTTTAACAAGTTATGTATATCTTTATGATATCAAATGTAGTTATGAGATGTTAGCCTTTGATGATTACTTTTCTCAAAATACGCTCCAAATTTTTTATTTATTAAAATCTTGGTTCAATTTGATTTTATAGAATAAACACTTCAAAGAAGCAATAATTTACTATACCAAAAGTTAGAGGTCTATCATGTTTTCTCATTTGTTTTTTATTTTTTTTCCCCCTGAAGCCAAATGAGAATATATTTATTTAGAAAATATTATATTTATATAGATTTAAAACAAAATTAAAAAATGCTTTTTTAATTATGAATATAGTAGCGTATTTCTTTAGTTGCATGATATTATTAAAAATAATATTTTTTTATCAATATTAAAAAATAACAGATAAGTTTTGATTAATTAATATAAAATAAAGATGATGAGACCCATTTAGGACCCCCATTAGAAACTATATGGAATAATGGAATGTAAGATCTAGTTGGACTTTATTAAACACACAACATACTGAATCCATTGTTATAGTAACATCTTACATAAATTGTATGATATTTTCAAAGAGTTGATTGACAAATAAAAAATTAACTATGATGAAACCCATTTAGAACCCATGATATAGTTGATTAGTTAAACACAACCGATATTGGACCCAAATTAAAGTCTTAAGCCCAACCCAAATCAACCCAAAGCTAGGTGGATTGGGTTGTAACCATGGGTTTCAACCCATATATCGCCACCACTACAAAAAAGGATAAGAAGGAAAATGAGAACCTTTTAAGGGTTCAAGTATGGAGGAAGTATATTCCAACTTTCAGGTGAATTAGCTGGCTCCGTTATCCGCCATTTAATGTATTCCTTGTCCTATTAGAATTAATATGATGTCGAACATGGTGAGATAGTTTAAATTAGTGTTATTCTTTATCCGTTCTTTTTTATTTTAAAGGCTGCCATAACACTGTAATTTATTGATATTTGCACTCTTTTCTTCAGTTTGTTGAGATACTTGCTAGGAGTCACTGAGGAAGAGAGGCAAATCAGACGAGAAGAGATCTTGTCAACGAGGTACTTACATTTATCTTTCACGACGGAGCAAGTGCATTAGTGCAGTATAGAATTATGAGTTCCTTATTTCTCATTGCAAATGAACTCCTGCTTACGTAACGCAAACTGTAAGCATGGCCATGATGTTTGAAACATTTGAACGATGAAAACCAGACAACATATACTCTCTACATGTCTACTTGACGGCATGTCCATTCACAGTTTGTTACTTCTGTGTAGTACCTGCTTACCTCCTCCTTGCTACATTTCCATATTGAGATGTCTTGAAGGGAAACTCATTTTGGAAGTTTTGAATGTGCAATTGCAAAGAAATGATCTTTAGTGATGGCAGTTTATGTGTGAACACTCTCAAATTATGTATTCAGGAGAAGAGGAAAATAGCAACAATTTATTTCAGATGTCCTTGTCATTGCACTATGCTTTGCAATGAATTTTCTGGGATCATCCAAAATTACTGGATGAGAATGATATGGGAATATAACCATGAAGAAAGCTCATAATTGACGTGAAGCTGATGATTGTTTTCTCAGTAAAGAATTACAAATTTCTTTCGTTTCAGTGGTTATACTATATCTAAAACTGGTACTGCAGCTAGTATTTTCTGATGCTCGGTGATAGTATTATATCTGTTCTATTTGTGATGGACAGACATCTTTGTTTCTTGATTATTTTCTTTCTGCCTGGATGAGAGACAAGCTTTCTTAACCTGCGTATTCAATTGTTTCTCTGGTTTAGGTTGGAGGACTTCAAGGAATTTGCTGATGTTGTTGAGGCAGTTAAGGACAAAGGTGTTGTGGTTGCTGTGGCATCTCCAGACGACGTTGATGCTGCGAACGAGTCGCACCCCGACTTCTTTAAGGTGAAGAAGGCACTCTAAGATATTGGAAGTGAGTGCAGGAAATGCATCTGATATGAACTTCACATTTACACATCTCCCAGTCCTGTGATTGTTGGTGGGACCAAAATGAGAGAAACACGACCTATATACGCATGCAGTGGCATTTCATACTTTAATGGTAGCATCTTATCATCCGGTCATAGAGTGCTAAAGCAAATTGACGCCAGGAGTTTAATTGAAAATTCAAACAGAGCATTCTCATCAGGGCGCTCATTCACATGCTTTTCAAACTGATGCCACTGTGTTGTATTGGAATTGTATTGTATTTCTTCTCTTCCGAGAGAAAGGAACGGCAAAGTTGCATTTGTACAATGCTGGCTGGCGCATCTTTCATATAGAATTCTTTTCATGCATTCTCCCAGTTGTAAATTTTGCAGGATTTAGCAACCCACTGATTGCATTCAACTTGTCCAAAAACGTGAGCAATACATCTTGTACACACATGTAACAGCTTCTGCTTTTGAGGTAGTCTTAACCTGAAGCCAAATGTGCTCGAGGCACTCTCCTCTCTTGGTCCAACTGTGCTTATTTCTCTCTGGCGGTCTACTGCTCAATTTTGCAGTGGGATTGCAGAAAGCGCCCTTTGTAAAATGCTTTGAGGGAGAGTGAGGAAAAGAGCACGAGTGGAATTCAAATAAGTTTTAGATGGTGGTCCATCAATAGCCACCCTACCAGCAGCAACTGGTGTACCAGAGCAGATGAGGCTCATCGCACAAGAATGCCTGCATGTCTTGTTATTATCCTCAGCCAACAAACTGCAAAGACCTGCCAGCGGCATTCAAGTCGTTGCGTGTGCGTCTATATCTTTGTGGGTGGGGAGGGCCAGGGACAGAGGCCCTTGTTTGTAGGGGGAAAAGAGGGTTACCGCTTAGAGCCAAATTGTCTATACTTTCTGTGGGGTCACCCCTGGGTTCTATTTTCCAATTCTTGGCAATGGAATCCAATGTTTGTTTGTACCACATCTCTCTCACAAGTTGCAGACTTGTGCAGATTCATTTCGTCTGGTTGTGAAAATATGGCTTCCCTCACAGTTTTGTCTCAGAAAGCTCTTCTTTTATTTTCCTCCTTTGCTCTTAATTGTCAACTCTTGGATCTCAGCTTTTCTTCCCTGTAACTAGTAACTTTCCTACTGTATTTTTCAATATTTTTATCCATTAAAGCCATGACGACTGCTACTGTTGCCACAATTTTTTATCATAGAAATCGCTAGCATTCCTACTCCTATCTTCCTATAGATGTTAATTAGTGTTCTTAATATTCTTCAGTAATTTAACACATCATTTGATTTTAATGAGTGCTTGTTAAATGGATTGCTGTTTAAGGAATTAAATATTAGCACTCCGCTTTGTTGCTAAAAAAACGTACACACACACACAAATGAACTTCAATTCGTAAATATTTTTTTTTTTTTAAAAAAAAAGGCTCAAAACTTTATATCGTGTTTGCATTAATAGATTTATTTCTCCAAAATAATAAATCCAATGATATTTGTTAAAATTCTCTACATTGCAATTTTCTCGATTATCATTTTGAACTACTCGTGGGAACGATATTGGATTTTAAATCTGTTTAAAAAATCAAACTATTTGAAATACTTTTTCTCAAATTCCTAATTCAAATTTAATTCCGTTCAGTAAAATAGAGTTTTAGGAAAATCTAAAAAAGATTCATCTAAATGGGAATTTTTTTTTCCCAAGATATAGATTACATAATTTTCTCATCAAAGCCAAGCACAATTCATAACTTGTTGGTATTATTTATTGTATTCCATCTGCCATGATAGAAAATCCTTGTCAAAAATTAAATTCACACACCCCACGTATCTTTTACACTTACTACACAATTAATTATTTATCTTAAATCATACATAAATCACATAATAAATATCATCTGTTGGTCCCTAAAATTTACTTCCAACCAAACACACACACACCCTCCCCAAAGAAAGAACTAAAAGAACAAATCTGTTTCCCCTTCTGGGTCAGGCGCCACACCCAACACACCAAATTCAAGACTCACATACATACATGGACTGGACTCCATTTCAATTACAATGTAATTTAATTCCACATTTACAATACATTCCTAACTATCATCAATAGAATATCTACAAAATTAAAAGCTTCCATATTAATTTGTGAAGCTCATCTCTCTCTCTTTCTCTCTCTCTCTCTCTATACATATATATATATATATATCCACATCATTAAATATTGGTGATGATGTCTTAATAAACTTTGGCATTCTTATTTAATTCCCCCACCACATTTTTATGTGGTCCTGAAATTAATGTCCATCATTTACCCTCCCTCTTCCAATAATATTCAATTCAATTCTACCACACCCTTTCTAGTAAAAAAAATTTAAATAAAAATAATAAATACTTTTGTAATTAATTATTAAAATAAATATATAGTTGCATACGGTATTTGAAATTCCATCTACCATCACTGCCCCCTCCCCCCGCACCATAATGATGGTGGATGCATGCTCTATTAATTATTACCTGCACTACTATATACCCTATAATTCTCTTTCAGGGGCTTCTTTAATTTTATTTTTTTCCTAATTAAAGACTCTGAATTTTTTTTGGTGATATTAATTACATTATAATAAATTGTGTAACGTTGTTGTTTTTGCAACATGATGTGCGTGCATGCTCTTCTTTATATTATGTGTGGTAGATACTTTTGTTTGAGTCAATTGTATAATTGTTGCTTAATGCAATTATTAATAACCAAATAGAAAATTAGTGAGATATTAGTTCGTGTAAAATGAGATAAATCTAATTTTGTACACCAATATATATTTGAAATTGGGGAAAAAAGTAGTTTTCGTCCCGTAACTTAGAGTTTTTTTACTTTTCGTCCCATTGGTTACGTGGGATTAGCACTTCTGTTCTCGTAACTTCTAAAAAGCAATACCTTTTGGTTCCATGACATCTTTCAATTAGATATATCAATGAAAATTGTCGCCGAGTACAAAGTAAGTGGCCTTTAGGGGGCTTTACACTTTTTGTTTTATTAGTTATGAGATTATCACTTTTGATCTCATAACTTTAAAAAAATAGTACTTTAGGTCCCATGCACTTAACGACCACATGACCCTTTTTGTTAAATATCTAACAGAAAGGTGACATGGCACCAAAAGTGCGACTTTTGATCCCGTACCAAATGGGACCCAAAATAAAAAGATCTTAATTTATGAAACAAAAAATGCTATTTTCCTTCTCTGAATGGAATAGGACTACTCATAAACCCTGTCTCACATATACTTGTAGAATTATGGGACATCAATATCGACTCCTACGTTTTGAATTCAATACTGAATGTGTGGGAATATATATTTATACGAACATGTTATATATCTTTTTATTTATTTATAATTTACGAATCAAATTAAAAGTAAAAAAAAAAGAAGCATTGATACAACCAACATTTGAATTGAGTGCAATTGCATTAATAATTAGATGGCTAACACATAAACAGTCATCACTTCAATCTTGATGAATGCTATCAATTAATCCCACAACAAACAAACAAACTAGTCCGTGAAGTTAATGTTCCTCAACTCAGCTAAAGGTTATTAATACAAGTTTGTAGGTTGTATTAATTTAGGTACAGTAGTGGTCCATTAATGAATATTCAAAGAAAAGAGATGGTGTGTGTAATATACACAACTTTTTTAAGGAATTTTTAATTAAATACTCTCCAACAATATATCAAATATTCTTCATCATTTTTGGTCTTAATTAGCTGCTCACCAAACTCAAAATCAATGAACATCACAATTACATAAAACACTAATAAAATGAAATCAAAAAGGTTGTTCAAAATAGACACCAGAAATGGAAACAAATGAACAACACTTTAGGCATATATATATATATATATAATATATATATATATATATACACACACATATTTCAAAGTGATGATGGCAAAATCAAAACAAGGAATTGAACTCAACAATTCTACAAATTTAGTGCACAAATTGCATTTCAATCCACTCCAGCTAACTTTTTACAGTTACATGTTGTTGTGACACGTTATTCATGCGTATATATAATAAATAATATTTTATATTTAAAATATATTATAAATAAAAGTAAAATATATAAAACAATACACTATATTTTTTTTAAAAAAAAATTAAAAGAAAAAGGGAAAAAATTAATTTCTCATTTCGAATGAACTGGTTATAATTATATTATAAATTTTAATTATTGATAATTAATATACGTCAGTTATCAATATCAAATATATATAACAAATCAATAATACATACTATTAAAATAGACATCCAACAATTATTATTAAAATAAACTAATACGTATACATTGGTTGGATTTAAGCCCATAACCTCTTAATCATATATTGACAAACATATGTAATTCAACGATTCACATTCAACTAATCCATTAATTAGGTATACACTGGTTTTTCTCCTCCATCTACATTTTCATGAACTCTCCAACACCATCAATACAATAGTTTAGTAATGAAATCACCAGCTTTTCGTTCGATGATTTGCGGTGATCGTCATATAATATTCAGAATCGTAGTTAAATCTCTAACGTTGGCGGGACAACGGTGATAAGTAATGTTTCGGTAAATTTTGCATATAAAATATGTGGAAAATAAAAAGATTCAAAATGCAACTGTCAGTTTATCATTCTATTAAATAATCAAAAGTAAATTGAAGTCGAATTACACGATCAAAAATATTTCTTTGTCTAGACTTGTTGGGAACGTGTTATAGACCGAACATCAATCCATATCATTTGATGAGGAAAAACTCTAACCAAAGTTAAGAGGATGTTTGGCTGTTCTCAACTTATTTTTAAAGATGATAGTTTTTTTTTTCAAATACTTTATAATATCTTATAAACTCAAAAATATCTTATAAGATATTTTAAAAATATTTATAAAATTACCGAAAACACCCTCGGAATAATCAACTAATACCATAAAAAATCCAAAATTTAATAAGAAAAAGGAGAAGAAAGTTAGTTTTAAAAGGTTTGCTAGAAATGCAACTAACATTAGTTGGGGTACTTCCGAACAACACAACCAACCGCATGAAAATATTATTTGTGGCAGTGATTTTCAGTTATGCTGTAACAAAATCGCAGTCATTACAAGATTCCCAGTTACCCAACCGGCTATCACCAGTCGTCCTACCCTCCCCCACGTGTCGTCCTCTCGTTGGCTCTCGCTACTGTAATCATTCTTATAGGATCCCGATCTCCCTTAACGGCATCACCATGTGCCTGTCACCGTTAACGGAGCCAGGACCACATGTTACGGTAACCGCCTCATTTAATCTCCACCCTCCGATCAAATCCCCATCTCTTCTGCATTTCCGCTTTTGCCCCTACTCTCCTTTCTCTGATCTAATTTTATAGCAGTGGTGAAGTTGCGTGGAAAAGAAATTGCGCTTTCAACTTTTGCAGGTTGCTTTTTGATCACCAGCACACACATATATATACATATATATCACCTATTTCCACCATACACACATATATATAGAGAGAGAGATCAATATGTGTGCATAGAAAGAGAGAGAGAGATGGGGGACTACATGAAGAGATGTGATAAGAGTGTGACAATGAAGAGTATGGAGGATGATATGAGGTTGATTTCCAGTAAGAAGAGGAAGTTTTACTCTGAGCTTGAAAATGAGTGCTGTGGCAACGTGGAAGTAGAGGAGAATTCAGTGTCGCCGGCGGCGTCTAGGACCTCCGGTTGTTGTAAGCATGATGAGTCGACTGACGTCGTGAAGAGGAGTTTGAGATCACCAGATCTGGAGGTGAAAATTAAACTCGGTTTGGATACCATAGTAGCTGGGGGGGAGCGTTTTATGTTTGTGTTTTCTTTTGTCAAGCAGCTTCAATTTCAGCTGGTTTTCTGAAGAACGTTTCTAATTTGATTTTGGTTATGTTTTTCAGAATGTTGATGATTTGCTGTCCGAGGGTTCTGAAATGGACATTGCCGCCTTTACCGAAGACGTCTTCAGGTGAACAATGAAACATTTCGTATTTGGACGTCCTTGTAGTTTTACCGTTTCATCTGCTGCTGTACGTACTTGTATTCAGAATAGCTGCAGATGTGTACATGTTTTCTGGAATTATGTATATCTGTGAATGTATATTTCATTGCTGTTTATTTTCTGGTGGTGAATATAATTTTAATTACTTTACATGTACACAGCCCTTTTAAGTTCCACAGTTTCGTTTCATTATTGTATTTTCGACCTTAATTTTGATGTTAATCGTGTACTTAGGTTTTCAACTTTTTGCTTTTCAGTAGAGAGGCGACACCAACTAGCGAGCTCTATGGAGACTCAGAGCAAATGTTGATGCATTCAAAGGCCACGTCAAAGAGGAAATCATCGACGCCTCCCCGCCGGAAAATTCCAGCGTCTCTAGCGGAGAATATGCCGTCGGCGGCGGAGCTGGAGGAGTTCTTTGCAGCGGCAGAAAAGTACGAGCAGAAACGATTCACTGAAAAGTGAGTACATCTTCCTCTTCCCACATCTTCACACATATGCAGACAATCATTTCATGTGTTCCACGGTGCGCGCAATAAGGCGCCCGCTCTCAGAATGTACACCCCCTGCTCATTTTAGCCTGGCCCAATTGATTATTCTCTCGTAACTGAAAAGGGAAAACGAGTAATGATTTGATTGAATGGGTTTGTATTATTTTCAGGTACAACTATGATATAGTGAAGGACGTTCCATTGGAGGGGAAATATCAGTGGGTTCGTTTACAGCCTTAAATGAAGTTATTCCTGAAAGAAGAAAGAAGGCATCTTTTCCTTCCTCTTTAGGATTTCTTTTTTTTCAATTTGATTTTCTTAGGTGGGGTTGGTGTTAAATTAATTTACCTGTTCAAGACAAGGCCACTTACCATTTTCTTATAACATAGCTAATCTGGCTAGCTCTGTGTATAGCAAGCAAGTCTCCTATTTATGTATAGAAGCTAGAGTTGTTTTACTGAAAAGTTTTTGTAGTAAGAACACATACTCCTTTCTTGTGCTCTTTTGTAACTGGCAAAAGGATGGTAATTGTCAGAGTTCAGTGAAAGAGTTGATGATATTGATGTGGGCATGTGAGTTTAATTGCTTTTGTTATTTTTCTTCTTTGCTTGAAAAGGGTGTTTTTGTTTGGGCATTTTTTGGATGTTTGTTGATGGGCTGTCACTTCTTGTATGAATTTTGGCCGTTCTTTTGCAAAATTCCATTTGGAGAGAAGAAAGAGAGTTTAGGCATATTGCTTGCTTGCATGGAGTGTGGGCATGGAAAGCACACACACACACGTGTACCTGTGTGTGCGTGTGTATGCATGCATATATACATTCTTTGATATATGTGTGGGTATATATATATATATATTGTGGGCCATGTGAATTGATTTTGAAATTTGATTGGAAACTTTGTCTTTTTGCATTTGGAATATGGGTAAACGATGAAACAAAAAAAAAAAAAAAAAAAAGAAAAAGAGTACACGGAACCGGCCGGAAAAATTTACTGTAAACTTTCGAGGCAAAAAAAAAAAAAAAAAAAAAAAAAAAAGAAAAAGAGTACACGGAACCGGCCGGAAAAATTTACTGTAAACTTTCGAGGATAGAATGATCTCATGATATTCAACTATTTGTGAATTATTAAATAAAAATCTTATAATAATATTGATATAATTGATTCTGATTTGTTTGGACACAATATGACTAAATGAAATAAGAAACCGCCCGACAACAGATCTCGTCTCAAATCGGTGATTATGATCAGCATCAGCCAAATTGTATATATCATTTGCTACTAGCTAGTAAGCAATATAATTATAGTGCTTGGGCAGTTTTTAATTCGTATACCTGCATGCCCTTCATCAATTCATATTTTTTATGAATCAATGCCCGGAGTGGCCGTAGTACAATCAGGTCAAAGCTTCTGCTGCATGTTTTAATTAGAATAGAACCCCCCCCCCCCTGCCCAGACCAAAAAAAACAAATTAATACAAAAACTGGACTTCTTACACATATTTCTCTTCTTGTTTTGTTTTTCCTTACTTATTCACCATTTTGTGAAAAAATAAAACATGTGCTCCAGCCGAGTACATTATTTGTATTTTTGTCAATATAACTAATTATAAAAAGAGCTGTCAGACACTGGTTGTGATATATATATATATATATATATATATATATATATGATTGTTGAAAGTGGTCGAGGAGAAATGCATGGGCAAGAAACCAAAACCCAGTCGCATAAAAGTCACATTTATATTATATTGCTTCATCATCTCATGAGCATATATACATATAACACACATACATGTGTGCGTGCGTGTAATATTGTCCAATAACAATACATATAAGAAGCAAAAGCATTGATGTAGGTAGTCAATAGTCATGCATTTTGAACACTTGTGACTTGGTCTTTGTACATGTACTGCGCCCTGCTCTCACTCTCTTCTCATCTACAACCACTTATCATTCTCAAACTATATATGTATAAAATGCAATTCTTGTGATCTGCTCTTCAACTTTTCTTTTCCTACTATATGTATACCTTTACTAATTTACTTACTGACATAGATAAGATTCAAAGTTTTAATGATGTTGCTCTAATTTTGGATAAGATAAACCACTAGTTAATTAAGTACGTAGCTACATTATTAGGACAATACGTAGTCAATAAACAATATAATAATTATCTAGTACCGGATTTAATATGAAACATATCTTCATATTTGACTACTAAGCCATAATTTATTCGAAATATTAATGTAGCTACAGTGATACCTTGTCCCTAATCAAGAATTTGTGCACCTATTTTGTAATTTGATCAAATAACTCAATCTTTATTTAAAAAAATTCGACGCCCATTATCATAAATTTTGTCTGCCACATTTACTTGGTAAAATCTATTTTGATTAAAAAATTCCTTTTTCTCTCTCTCTCTCTCTCTATATATATATATATGCAGACTTGGAGAGAGAGAGAGGATGTATGCCAAGAATATGCACTCTTTGCAAAGTTGCTATGCTCATTATTACCTCTCCAGACCCTTTAGCTTAAAAAGAAGAATTAAAAAAGTAATTTCACATATATAGATAGTGTGCAATATTTATATATATTGTTGATGTAGTTTGGTAGACAAGAAGTGTGGATGTGCACGTGGCGGTGGAGTGGTCGTCAACTGAGTTCCATGTGCTTTGGATCTGATGCAGAATTAATTATTTTAAAGTGAAAAAAATTAATTAAGAGAGGAAGAAGAAAGAAAGAATGTTGCAAGTAGTTAATTAGTAAAAAATGAGGAATATGGAAGACGGCCCCTTCCCAAGGACGTTTGGTCCTCTCTCCTTGATTTCACCACCGTTTCACTTTTTCTTTTCTTTCTATGCCCAACTCTCTCACACTCGGATCCCTGATTATGATGATGCATTGCTCCCCCACCCCTCCAATTTACACCCTTTTTCTAGGCTCTTTGATTTCTGTGCATTTTTCAACCATTAATCTAATAACTAACCTCTACTTCATCCTGTAATATTTGCTTTTCCCTTTACACTTTTACTCATCTCTCAATATTGTTATGTGCTTCACCTTTTTCTATTCTTTTTCATTTATTATTTAGTTATGTGTGTTTACTCTTTGTAAACTGATTTATGATTCATTTAATTGGGATGTTTGAAGTTTTATTTGATTCCTGACACAAATATCTCTTTTATTATTAAAGTATTCATAGTTGATCTTGAAAGTAATACATATGTTCTAATATAGTTCTGATTAAGTGATCTAACGGTGACACCTCATTTTCTATGAAAATAGGCCATGGGTTGGAATTTTGGGGGAGTTGAGGGACCTGCGATCCTTTTTCTTTTCTTTTTTTTTTTTAAAAAAAAAAGAAAATAGTGTATTCTATATTTTCAAATGGGTAAGAAATTACTGATATAATTGGGCCTGAAAATGGGTTGGCAAGAACAAGAAGAGCTTATGGGCTTTATAAACAATGGGCCAATTATAAAAATGAAGAGCAAAGCCCACTCCGAACGGCTTAATGATGATTTAATGATATGTAAATTTGGGCTGATTTTCGTAAAGCCCAATAACAGGTGGGAAGACTTAGCCTGAGATGGATAATACGGCACCGTGCTGTGGCCCACACCGGATGTGGCGCAGGATAGTCGTGAGATATCCCTAAAATGCGCCGCCTATCGTCTGAGCTGGCATTGATGCAATCCCACTCGGCGATCCACCACCAAGCGCGCAATCATTTTCTCGCTCCATCTTCCTATTCCCTCACCCCTTCATCCAACTGTACGTCTACCAAATCCTCATTTTCCTCCAATAATTTCAAAACTTGCAGTTGAACCAGTTCGACAACTTTGAGCTCTGGCGACGATGAGCAGCGGGGGGAGATTTTATTGGGTGCGGAATCCTGGAGAAGAATTCAAAGCCAAGGGAATAGTCGTGGTTTTCGCCTGGGTTTCGGTCAGCGATGTTCAATTGAAAGATTTCATCGGTCTCTACTCTTATCTCGGATGGAATTCTCTTGTTTGCCGCTCCGATTATCTGAATCCGTACGCTCTTATCCTTTCTTGTTTGCTCGTGATCGCGTTTGTCTTAGAGGCTTCGTGGTTGACGGTTTTGGATTAGATGTTTCTGTGAGTTAAGAGTCTGTCTGAAATTGTAGCTTGTTAAGTCATTTTCGGATTCTGCTATTGTGCCCTGCATTTTGTATCTGTGTTGGTCTGGGAAGATTGAGAAGCTTGAAGGTGTATATCTCGATTGTAGAAGAAATCACCCATTTTCTGACGAGTTGAAGCGTCCAAGGTTTCTATATTGAAGAAAAGAGTGCATAGTGCGTTATTGTGGTCCACATAAGAGTCAGAGTTCTGAGCATTAGAGTTTCGGCGCGGTGATTGTGAAATAGAGAAATAAATTGCGGTTATTTCAAGATTGCAAAAAAATTGACATGGTTATAGTGGATAGACTGTCTAAGTAATCCATTCAAGTTGGCTTTTGCTTTAGCCATTACTTCTGAATTACTAATGCTTTATTAGCTTGATATGCTAGTATCATGACATTGAAATCCATAAAAACTTTCAGAGCTACACGAACCAGTCGTGTAGAGCTACGATTCTCCTGATATCAACAAACATACACTGGCATTTGTCTTCTGTAATTTATGACCTGCACTTGCTTTGGACATGTTTCTTTAGATGAGTATGAATAGTTGATGAGCTACTTTTCTGCAGATTCATTCCAGAGAGAGCTACAACACTGGCATTTTCTGTCCTTAATGAGCTTGTCAAGGTACGTCTTATTTGCAAATGCCTGTTGTGTCCAAAAACATTGGCAAATTGATGATGAAGATTTCTTTAATCACGTTTCTTCAGCAATCTTGTGTGCTTAAGGAACTGTGAATAATAAAGCTGAACTTATATCCCCTTCTTTTGGGTTTTCCAAAGCGCTGTTGGCTTTTACAGTATGACCCTATAAGAAGATTTCGCTGGTGATATTGACCACATTACCATGCATATACTAATATCATGACAGTTCGTAAACCTTTCTGGTTACTTGGATACATTTTGTTTATCAGTATTCTGTTGCACGTTTCATTATTCTTAACGGAGTATTATTTATTTATTTACTTATTTGCATATGTAGGAGCTTAGATGTGGACCATCGCCTGTAGTTTTTGCAGCCTTTTCTGGTGGTTGTAAAGCTTGTATGTATAAGGTTCTCCAGGTATATACATGAGTTGAGATTTCCATGATGCTGAACATTAAGATTCTACTAGGTTATATATGTTGGTACTTTTCCATGTTTTACATTCCTAGAAATCATTTCTTTGTGGTTGTCATGCATTTGTTCCAACTAAGCCTTGGACTGGTCTGTTAATTGAGTTGCTTAACCTGTTCTTGATGCAGATTATTGAAGGATGTTCTGAAGTGGAGCTTAGTCTGGTAGATCTTGTCCTTGGACTTCAAATAATCAATTGTTTGTGGTGAATAAGCAAACTTTATTCATGACTTCTTTGTTGTTACCTGAAGGAGGACAGTAGATTGGTCGCAAGCTGCATCTCAGGCCAGATCTATGATTCTGATCCTGTAGAATTTACTACTGACTTGGGTGCTCGGTTTGCTTTACATCCCTCCATACTCAAAGTTCCTGGTTCAGCTAAGCTAGTATCATTATTTGCAAAAGGTGTTACGTCAAGCTTGGATGCTCTATTTATCACCAGGTTTGGATCTCAACGTGCAGATTACTGGCGAACACTTTATTCCTCAATTGTAAGTATCAAAGTGGTCTGTGGTTATGCAAATTATATTGTCTTTTCTTTTGTTTCTTCAATGGTCTGTGGTTTTGCAAGTTATATTAGATCTCTCTGTTGTCTTTTTGACCCTCTTACTCCTTTTCTCTTGTTATGTGTAGGGTTTGCGTGCCCCCTTTCTCATTTTATGCTCAGAAAACGATGATGTTGCTCCAGTTTCAACTCTGTGTAACTTTGCCCAGCGTATACGGGAATTGGGGGGTAATGTCAAAGTTGTGAAGTGGAGTACCACTGCCCATCTAGGTTAGTTTCAGTTTTAGCTTGAGTTGATGGTACCCATTTTGTATTTGACAGCTCAAGTTTTTCCAGGCTAGTCACTTGACTCACTTCACCAAGAACACAGTTGGCAGTAGATAGGTGTATTGAGCTGTTCTGTTCTTTTTCCTTCCCTCTGCTAGTAGTGCATCCCTTAATATCCTCCTCATGCTATACAACTCTATTGCCTGCATTGATTAGGAAACTACTTAGTATGAGGTTGGATGGACGGAAGAAACATCTTCCAACTTGCTGATCATTTTCGATGTATGTTTTTGAAATTACCATCACTATTAATGAATGAAGCATGTCCCCTTTCTCCATTTAGTAATTGCTTAGTAGCCTATGTTGTTCCTCACATCCTGAAAGTTATCTTCACTCTTTAAGTTTGTCATGGAGTCAAAACTCACTCATTTTGTGTGCCTGCGACAGGTCATTACAAACATCAATCAATACAGTATATGACTGCTATAACTGAGTTGCTTCAGCAGGCAGTGTCGATTTTCTCTGAGAAAATTCAGAAACTAGAGAAAAAGTCTCGTATGGATGATATGCATGACGAAATATCTGAACTGATATGTGACCTCCAGAATGCAGCAGTCCACTCAAATCAGAGCTTCAGAAGGGTTGCAGTTGGGCCAAATGACCACTTCTTCCTGCCAAGTTCATCGGAGTATCAAGACAGAAAAGAGTTTGGGTCTGTACCAGAGGACCGCAAAGAGAGGTCACCCCATCGTCCAAGCCCTTGTATGAGCGCAAATAGTGTTCTTGGCCAAATACTTTTTGACGTATGTGTTCCAAAGAACGTTGAAGGTTGGGACATTAAATTCTCAGGTTCCTTGAACGGAGAGCCATTTGCTTCTGTGCGTAGGAGGTCCCCTTTTGGTGGCATTAAACACAGATCAAGATTATGAGAGTTTTTGAGGTATCTGATGTGGGGTTCACTTTCAGATTCTTGGATTTAAGTAGCATATCATTTGCAGAGTGAATCTGCACAAAACTAAGCTGGAAATTTGTCTACTGAAATCCTGAGAGGGGTGGAGGATAATGGCCTCCAACCACACGCCACGTGATTTTCATGGAGTTGCAGATAACATAGTTTACTGCAACTCTTGCGCTGATGCCACGAAATGTATGGTACTTAAAGCAGATCGAAATGAGGAACACAGAGTTCATATGTAAAGATAGCCCTGTAGTACATTAAGCGCCTCCTTACCTGTGAAATCACTCGCTACCTTGCTGATCTCAGTTGTGCTGATAACGGGATGACGTCTGGCGAATAATAGGAACAGGTCGAGAAAGTTATCTCCATATTCTCTTTGCTTAGAATGTTGTATATATACTGGCAGATTTGTATATGTTAATATATACAAATCCAACAGCTGTAAAATGCTTTGGTAATAAGTAAAAATAAAAGTTTACGACCTTTTGTTTTGTTGATTGGATGTTATGTCCAGAACCTTTTTCTTGTTCTGTTGAATTATCCTTCGTCCACAGAATACAGTTCTGTGGACAAATAACAATATAGATTGGTTAAAATAATAACTTTCTTGCATGAGTCTGAAAATATGATGAAACGTAATAGTTCTATATGGTAGGAAAATTACTACCAGTCAATCTATTTCCTTTTTTGATGAATTTCATCAGTTATCTCCTTAACAGTAGATTTTTTAACTATGTTTTATTTAATATTGATGAAAATTCATCAAGTCAAATGCAGCTCGTATAACTCTATACAGTTTCTTTCTGTTTTTTTGTTAAATAATCATTGAGAAATAAGTTTTGTTTAGTTTAGCTTTTGAAGTATGATTTTGAAAAGGAGGGTCCTAATTTTAATGGTTAGATGAGGTTGGGGGGAGGGGGAGAATGCTATTATGTGATCAAAGTTCCAAATAATGGGGTCTGTTCAAATAAATTAATACCAAATTAGCAACTTTCAATCGAACAGTCAGCAGATACGCACAGCACCTCATCTTGTACCACTTGCTGCCAACCTATAGCAATCAAAGCTGCCTCTCTCTCCCTCTCCCTCTCCCGCTTCCGACGGTTTCCTTATTGAAAGCACCCAGATCCGCCTTTTTTTAATCCCTAAACTCCCAAGAATCCTTTCGTAATTCATGGACGAAGAACGTAATGATTGTTTGGTTGCCTATGTTTCTGATCGTAACCCCAATGTTTCCTTCCAATTTTTTTTTTTTTTTTTTTTTTTTTTTTCCCTCTTTTTAACCCCAATGTTTCCTTCCATTTTTTTTTTTTTTTTTTTTTGTTTATTCCCTCTTATTGATTGCTCTCCTGTCTTTCTCATCGTCTTTTTAATGCGTGCTGATGTTATGCTGTGGTTTTTAACAACCGTTTATCAATATGGCAGCGAAAGAGGAGGAAGCCATTTATGATTATGAAAGACTTCATGGAAATCAAGGAAATGCATACCCGGAAGCGAGTAAGATTTTGTACGTACTTTGTTTGCTTGTATGGCATGTGGATTAGAGGGTTACAACCAGGCATTTATGCTTGAGCTTTTTGGGGTGTATAAGAGATCCTCTCTTTTTATACTACGCCTGCAGCCTGCTACCCTTAGGTAGATCTTGGGATCAATAGATATAAGCATTGCCTCAGAAATTCATTGGAACCTTTTTCTTGATTAGTAATGTTTTCTCTATTCCCTCAGTATTAAGGCATGCATTTACCATTATAAGATGATGATATAGACAGTCCGAAGATACTTTTTCTTTGAATGAGGAGTCTATCATACTAGAAGACGGTTATATGCATGAAGTAGCAGCTAGGTTCTCCGATATTGTATAAGATTGTTCTCTTTCTGGAGGAATTTCCTGGGTGCATCATGCATGATTGGGGACGTTGTGCATTCACGATCCTTCGATATTAAAAGTTTATCTAAGAAAATTTGTTGGTCATTCATGGCAATTTAGTTTGATGGTCATGTCTGGCATCGCCAGTGAGTGACTGTGGTGATGGTTTTCCTGTAATAGATCAGTTTTAAACTCTACTTTTTTCGTGTAAAGATGTCAGCACCTTAGAGGCTGGAATCTTTCCAGTGTATTGTGATTGAGTTATGCTATATAATTTTTCTTGAAACTGAACTACATGATTTGTGCTAAACAGGATAGTCATGACACGACCGGTGAAGCAAGAAGGTTAGCATCAAACTGTGTACTTCTATTTCGTCATCAATTCATTTGCCAAGATTTATTTATTTCCCAGCACATGTGCTTCTGTTATACTGCTAAAGCTGCAGACGGATAAGGACAACAAAGAATAATCTTCATTTCCAAGTTGAGATTACATCATCAGTTATGGAGCGGGCAGAAGAGATTCAGGCAAATCTCGCTACACAGTTTCCCAGCTTTGTCAAACCAATGATTCGATCTAATGTCACAGGAGGCTTCTGGCTGGTACAAGTGAATACTATTCCAAGTTCAAATGTTGTTACTTGAAGTTGGGCAAGTTTGATTATATCCTGTGCTAAATCTTCTTTTGGCAGTCACTTCCAAAGTTATTCTGCAAGTTGCATTTGCCAAGTTGTGACATAAAGATTACTTTAGTAGATGAGAGCAATAAAGAATACTACACAAAATACCTGCCTGAGAGGAGAGGACTTAGTGCTGGATGGCGGGGATTTTCGATTTCACATAATTTAGAAGAAGGTGACATATTGGTTTTTCATCTTGTAGGAGTATGCAAAATGAAGGTAATGCGTTGAATTTTGTGAAACTTTTCTTTTTGATAAGGACAAGTCAGACCTAGATAAGGAAAGGACTTAAAACCAAGTGACTCACAACACAGATTAGATACAAAGAGAAAGCATATCAAAGCTAAATGCTAATTTTAGCATATGATAATATGAAGCAAAAATCAATAATTTGCGCTTGAGCCCATAGAAGAAATCCAAATGTGAGGTCTCAAGAATAAATAAATTCATTGCTGCTCTTGATCTTCTAGGCAGTGAGCATTTCTAACTTAGCATTGATACAGAAGAACTTTTTGGTTTTCTCTCTGTCTTGCTGGAATGAACAGATCACTTAAAGTTGATCAAGATATAAGTAGAGAATGGAAGGATATTAGCTGTCATGGGAGTCTTCCAGTGGTTTTCTTCTTTTTGATTGACAGCATTAAGTTGGGGAAACTTCTTCTCTATCTTTGTGCGAGATCCAGAATGTCCTAGTCACCTTACAAAGCAAATTATTTCATTCTAGACAACTTCAAATCCTACCTTCTTACTTGAATAGGTTTACATAGTGAGAGCAAACCATTTTAGTGCAGTGGATGCAGCTGTCAGCCTTCTGCACTTACAAGCTTGTGCAGATGTAGTGAACCATGGTCAGCTAGTTCTTTAATTTATTCATTTCCAGTAGTAGAAAAATTATATCTTTATTTAAACAAACATCGTTTCTTCCATTTGCTTGCTTAAATGAAGCAGAGCACTTCAAGGAGGGTAGGACTTCCCCGCAGGTTCCAGAAAAGCTTTTAAGACCTCCATCCCAAGAGATGTTATGTTCAAATTTCGACAAGTTTGAAGAAAGTTTCAAGAGTAAGCCAGTGTCGAATGATTCTCGGAATATCAGCAAAAATATTGTCTGCTTTAGAAGGTGCGGACTCTACTATATTTCTTAATCAATGCTTTTCTGCAGCTTGCTTAACCATTTTTTGCTTACTGTCACTTTCTGGGAACTACCATATGTGATATATGCTTAATTACAACGACCTTTGGGTTAGTGTAATTATTGACTATAATCCTCTTTTGAAATTGAAAAGCTTCCCATCTAAGTTTTCACATTGAAAGTAAAACCATACAATTAACATCATGAAAACAAATCCGAGAACATTGATTTTGGACCAGCCGGTTTGCCTTGTTCTTGATTCCAGAAATACTTGTTGCGGACAAGAAGAATTAGAACAAGATTTTGGAGATAAAAAGATTGTTCTCAACATAAAGATGCAAGAATTAAAAGATGCAACATGAAATGTTCTTTGCTGAGACCAAGGTTCTCACTGTAAATGCTAAAGAATTTAGTGCAAATAACTGAAGGTATTGTATATCTTTCTTTCAGTGTATATAGTCTCCACCCGATTTCTCCTTTTGTGGCCGAGCATTTTTGTTCAAAAAGTAGATATTGGGCAAATTAGCAAAGGAGAGTAGCCGCGAGTTGAATGTGTAATTTTCATTCTTATGTTAGTCTATGTTATCCATGTGAGTAATTATATAGTATATATGTATGTACTAATATATATATATATATATATACATTTAAAATATGTCTGCAAAACATAGTATAACACAAATCTAAGCTGAACTGGTCAAGCCCTAATCATACGCCAAACCACCTCTAATCCCAAGCCACTTAATCAACTTGTCTCATAAAGTATTTTTTTTTGAGCCGGAGATTTAGTGTATAAATATAATATATATATATATATATATATATTAAGTTTGACGGATTCAAGGGTTTTAGTAAAATTTTCAAAAGCAAATAACTTGTAGATACATAAATCTGTGTCTAGACTTTAAAGTAGATACCCCATAAGGAGTGGACGTCCAACTTTGTAGTCAATTGAAGATACGCTCCCAAATGTTTATTTCGTAAAAAGCCCCTACTCCTTTATCGTTGAAGTTAAAAAAAAACATCTGATTTTTCATTAGAAAACCCCACACGACTGATGTTACACCCAAACTACTTTTGTACACAATTGCCATCAAATTATAAATTTCTTTCTTTTTGCTTTATTTGTGTTTAAAGTTAATAAACAAACAAAAACGTTTTTAGAGAAGCAATATAAGAAGAAAAACATTTCATTAAGTAAATATGAAATTTACAGAACTATTCTATTTTTCCTTTAGTTACATTATTATTCAGTTGCTGGGCACTGCAGTTAAATGCCCGGCAAAACTATCCAGCACTTTGCCTTGATTCAGAAAGGAAGCCAACTGTCTTAACACTATCTTAGCTTTTCTGCTGTTTGGAAAAATTATACTGAAGTCATGATCCTCCCCCTTCACCTCCACAACCTTCACTACTCCATCCCACTTACTCTTTCTCAATGCCTTCTCATAATACCATCCCCTATCCCTCAAAATATCCTTTTCAGCAACATAAACCAACACCCTTTTGCACCTTAGCTTCGATAGATTCGGATCCATGGCCGGATTCACTAACGGGTCGTCAAGCCCCGTGGAATTCGGGTATGCATGGATCCAAATACTCTCCATCAGAGCTTCCCTTTTGGGTTTACTAGCTTCATTCCCAATAGGCGTCTTCCCCCAGAAATGTGGGCAATTCAAGAACATCCCATCTATTACAACCCTATGGACCATTTCATGCTCCAACCCGGCCCGGATGGCTGTGTTGTGTGCAATGTTACCACCAGCACTGTCTCCACCTAAGTATACGTGCATGAAATCAGCGTAGTTCTTTAGCCATGTCTCGTTTCCATTACCATCGGAATGAGAAAAAACCCATTTTAGTGCATGCCAGGAATCTTGATAGCCAATAGGAAGAGGGTGTTCGGGGGCTAATCTGTAATTAACCGACACTGCGACAACATTAGCTTTTGCAACAATTGAGTTCAGGTGATTGTGGTACAGGGGAGAGAAGGCGGATTCTGTGAAAAATGCACCACCATGGAAGTAGACTAGAAGTGGTAATTTATGTGTTGAAGTCGCATATTTAGGGAGGTAGAGTCTGGCTGAGATATGAAGTTCTGGTGCAGTGATCACCACGTCTTTGGAACGAACCCCAGTCGTTGGATCGACTGATGCAGGCACAACCTCTGTTCCTATAAATCTTTTAACTGTACCATCCTTGTATACTCTTATGAAGGGATAGATGTCATACAATACGGCTGAGGAACTCGCAGCAGCTGTTGTTGTGAGGAAATGAAGAATGAGTAACAAGTATGAGAAGCTCTTCTTACCAGACATACTGTTATATTTTCTGTTATCTTGGGGCATTTGAGCATTCTTTTGTGGCCCTTATATATTTGAAAATAGAGTAAATTACAACAAGTCCTTGAGATTTAGCATAATTACGAATGCCCTCATTGTCGTTTGAAAAATTATAAATATCCCTTAATGTTTGATGTAATTGTGTTTTTCTTAGAGGCCTGAAAAAAATTAAATATTTCAAAAAATTCGGACTAGGTGGATGGAAAAATTAGTCCATAAAAAAAATCAAAAAAATTTAGAAAATAAGTAAAATTATAATTCATAATAAATAAGGGTATTGTGGTCGGTCACCACTAAAGATAAATGAATCCTTAAAGGAGATTAAAGAATTAGGCTAGTTATTTGGCGAGCATTAAAATTAAGATGTATTGACATTATAATTGTATTAAATTTTAGAAAAGCTTATTGTAGCTTACCCTTAAAATATTCAAGTTGATTAAAAAAACGAAATAAGAAGAAGAAGAAGAAATGTTGTTTGCTTCTTTGAAATGGATGTTTAGGGTACACTCTGAATTTGATCAAGTAAAGGTAATTCCTTTTGGGTATTGTAAACATAGGCCATCAAGTAATAGAAGGCATTATAGGGATAGGGATAGGGATGGCAATATATCTAACTTTGCAATAAATGTACTCCCAAGAATCTTCCTTCCTAGGCTCTTTTTGTTCTTTTTATAGCCAACTTTTTCTTTCTGCGCTCCTTCTCCTAACTCTACATAAGTTATATAATGTACTCATCAGGTAATTTATTTTTTTAATTTGAATAAATCATATATAGGTTAGGACTTTCCGTCCTTCTAAGTAGTAGGTGATGAAATTAGGAATGCCTATACCAACCAAATATTATAGAAGGAATGGGGAAAATTGATTTAAGTAGTGTAAAAAACTTATTGAAAATCCATTTAAGTTATTTCTTGATATTGACTGTAACAAAGTTGAAGTAAGATTAATTGACATGGAAATTACGGAAGAAATGGGGAAAAGCCAAGAAAGAAATTAGCATTTGCAACATTCCCCACGCCCAACTCCATTCCCTAAATACCAACAATTGATTTTTTTTGTATTGATATCAGCTTTGATGTTTATAGAAAAAATTTGAGTTGTAAGTCCAAAATATTATCCTTGTAGATAGAACAAAACTCCAATACGTAAATACTTCTTGTTTTTCTGAATTCCACCATTCTTGACCCTATGAAGCTGTGGATGTTCTGGGAGTACTTCAAAATTTTAACCTTCTCAAAATTAATTTTTCGAGCATTTTACTTTCCACATATTATAATATAAAATAACACGAATTTTTTTATCACACCTGAAATGTAATAAGTACCACGAGAAAATAATTGAACAAAAAATGTCCCAAATGATTTTAGTTATCCAGCCTTTTTCATTTTCCTTTAAAACAATTTTCAACAATAAAGTTGTTTGGCCTAACTTCGGCTGTGACGGCTGCTTGTCATCTCATTTCATTTCATCTTAAATGAGTTTAGCTTAAATGATCCTTTTTAAAATATGTTATAAATATATAATTAATGCATTTAAAAAATATATGGGTCCAATTGATATGAATTATACTCAAAGTTTGGATCAAAGCGAATACAAATCTTGGAGGGACCTGTAATAAAGGCGTTGGCACTCCAATATCCAAGTTAGTCTCAAATTTAAAATAAATAATTGTAAAAATAAATCATAATGAGAAATCGAGATATGACTAAGGAATTTGTAGAAGAAATTATGATTAGGGTGCAATTCGATAGCTAAAGCAAGAATAGAGAGCAATTTTCCACATTCTGGAGGGTGTCCCCGTTGGAGGACTGCAACTGTATATATAGTGGGGGCATCCTTCTCTACAGGCTACCTTTATTCTCCCAAAAAGGAGCGAAATATGTGGGGATAAGATGGGATTCGATCTTATCTTCAATTGATTTGCTCACAACAACACGTATTAATTTAGGGGATGATTCCTTTCGTGCGAGGACTCCTACTTTGCAGATAGTCCCTTCAAGGTTTAGGAGTCTTGGGTTTTGGAGGCACCTCCCTTCTCCTGGGCTGTCTTAGTTGCCAGGGGGGTCTTTCTAGAACTGATGTGGTCCAATGTGGATGCTAACTTTAGGGGTGATGAGACACCATGTAGGAGACTGGAATGCTATGTGGGAGTGTGGGCCTTTTAGGCTGATTATTTGTCGGGTTTTGATTATGGTCCGAGTAGGGGATGTCTTCAGCCTCCTCCCATGGTCAATCTGTTTCTTGGGGGACGCCCCCAAGGCCGGCTATCAAGTGCTCTTGGGTCTTCTAAAATGTTACGAGCTTCTCGTTTATTTCTTCTTTTTAAATTGCTTACACCTCCTTGAGCCAATTTATTTTTATGCACATCAATAATGATAATAATTAATATGATATATAAAATATGTCGGGTAAGAAAAAATATAATAATTTTAATTGGCGTGATATATATAATTTGTTTTAATTAAAATTTGTCTTAAGTATATCTCTAAAAAAATTGTCACACACGCACAAAGAAATTTCACTAAATGAGAGAATGTAAGATTATCTCACAAGCAACCATAATTGTCTACACAATTCTTTACGCAATTCTATGTACAACCAATAACAGGAAGTTACATAGTTGACTTATTTATTAAAATATTATAAAATAAATATTTGTGAGGTAGACTTTTATTTCTAACATGAGTCGTTAATCCAATTGGAGAAAAGCAGCAAAATTTTGCAGCATTTGTAGGGCGTTTGGGGTGTCGGGAAACCGTACACCAAAATCGTGTTCCTCCCCTTGTACTTGCACGACTTTCACTATTCCATTCCATCCACTCTTCCTCAATGCTTGCTTGTAATACCAACCTCTGCCCCTCAATATATCATTCCCAGCTACATAAACTAACACCTTCCTGCACCCTAACCGGGATAGATTCGGATCCGAAGCCGGGTTCAACAACGGGTCATCTAGACCTCTCGAATTCGGGTACGCATGAACCCAAATGCTCTCCATCATGTTCTTGATTGGAATGTTGCTAGTATCCTCATTCCCGATCCGCTTCTCCCCCCAAAAATGTGGGCAGTTTAGAAACAACCCATCTAGTAGAACACCACCCGTTTCATGATCCGACCCGGCCCTGATAGCCATGTTGTGTGCGATATTTGCCCCGGCACTATCTCCCCCCACATGCACATGCCTAAAATCAACATACTTGTTGATCCACGGCTCCTTCCCGTACCCTTTGAAGTGGGAAAATACCCATTTTAGTGCAAGCCAAGAATCTTCGTAACAAATGGGTAGAGGGTTTTCGGGGGCTAATCTGTAATTAACCGACACAGCGACGACGTTAGCTCTCGCGACGACTGAGTTCAAGTGGCGGTGGTAAGGCGGAGAAGCAGCGGATTCGGTGAAGAAAGCACCGCCGTGAAAATAGACGAGAAGAGGGGTTTTCTTGCCTGGAATGGCGTTTCCAGGCAGATACAGTCTTGCAGTTACATTCACTGTCGGGTGAATTACAATGTCCTTGGATTGGACCCGAGTGATCGGATCCGTCAACGGAGGAGCAACCCTTGTTCCTATGAATCTTTGGATTGTACCATTTGTGTAGACTCTGATGAAGGGAGGGATGTCGTATAGTATGTCTGATGAGTCGTTTGCTGAAATCGATGTGTGAAGAAGTAAAACGAGGAAGACAGAGGCAGTGCTGGTGGACATGGCTGTTTGGAGGAAGATGTTTTGCAGTTTTGTCCTGTATCCTGGGCAAATTCATGCAATCCGAGGTTTATAGCACAGAAAACGGTGTGATGTATGGATGAACATGAACCGAGGAGTCGGTGTTGTTTCGGTTGCTCCTGATTATGATTGTAGTAACGCGGGCGAGCTGTGGGTAAAAACATTAACTGCATTAGATGCATCGGGGTTGACTTTTCTCAACTTGATTTCAGGATTTGTATTGGGCCAGCCACAAGGAGCCAAATGGGGAATTAATTCTAACTCAACAACATCTGCTGTGAATTTATTCTCTTTTGCTTTCGTTGAGTTCAGTATTCTCTCTTCATACGACAACCTCCTTATTCTCAATGTCATACCTTAGCAAGAAACACACAAGGTCTGAACGAGTACATTAATATGTTTTGTAACATAAAAACATTACAAATAGACAATACTAGCTACTAGGCAAAGACCCGTAAAATATAATTGGTGCAATCCCGGTAAACCAACAGACACTCACCTCACCAAGACCGGGGCTACTAAAAACAGGTCATCTGCCAATCTGCAAATGAAATAAGCTAGTCATGGTTGAGGAAAGAAGCCACCCTTTTGAGCATAGCAATGCCATTCTCAGTAGTTGGAGAAATTACACTGAAGACATGATCCTCCCCTTTGACTTCAACCACCTCAATTTCTCCATTCCACCCACTCTTGCTTATTGCATCCTTATACCACCAGCCCCTCTCCCTCAGGACATCCTTCTCCGCAACATAAACCAGCAACCTTTTACACCCGAAGCTCGAGATTTTTGGATCCATGGTCGGATTAATCCAAGGATGATCGGACCCTTCTGTGCTGCTTGGACATGCATAGTGCCAAAGTCTATCCAAATAACTCTTTGAAAAAACTGGATGTGTTTCTTCTTTCCCCATTGCATCTTTGCTGCAAAAGAATGGACAGTTGAGGAAAACGCCGCTCAATCTGATGCCGTCCAACGTTTTATCACCCACACGTATCGCTACGTGGTGTGCTATGGTACCACCAGCGCTGTCGCCGCCTAAGTAAACACGATTGAGATCAGCATAATCTTTAATCCACTCATCTGTGGATTGAGAGGCAACCCATTTGAGGGCGAGCCAAGAATCATCGTAGGCAGCAGGGAGAGGATGCTCAGGGGCTAATCTATAGTTGACGGATACGGCAACACAATTAGCCTCTGCGACCAGCAAATTGAGGTGCTTTTGGTACATTGCAGAGAATGCGGATTCCACCAAGAAACCACCACCATGGAAGTAGACAAGAAGGGGAAGTTTCTTGCCCGGAGCAGCGTTCTTGGGCAGGTAAAGCCTGGCGGAAAGGTTGATCTCCTGTGCTATAACAACGTCTTTGGTTTGAACCCCTGTTTCTGGATCTACTGATGCGGGAACCAAGTCTTTGCCGACTAATCTTTCAACTCGACCATCTTTGTATTCTCTCAGCAAGGGGAAGAAGTCATGGAGCACCTCACTGGAGTTTGCAGCCATTGAAGATTGAGACGAGGATTGAAGATTGAAGGGTGCTAGTTATACATAGAATGGAATTGAGTATGAGGGATTTTCAATTCTTGGATTGGGGATTGAGGAAGTCTGGTCAATATGATAATCCGAGGTTCATGTGCTGCTGTTAGGTGCCCTCCGGTAAACGGCTATTGGGTGGACGGACCCCATGACAACTGACAAGAAACAAAACTAATCTTGCAAACTACAACCACCATCAATAATTGTAGCATAAAATATTATGACAGGAAAAGTCACCCATGTTATTAAATTCCTATGGAAAATTAGAACAAATATCTGACTTGTCTTCCACACTTAGGAATACAACAACGACATGGAATGTATCGAACACTAAAATTATTGCAACCTTTTCTCGGAGCATTTACTGAACTTTTGATGGGCAAACCAAAGACCAAAAACGACTACTTATTGATAAAAGAAGCCACTTTTTTCAGCATAGCCAAACCATTCTCACCGCCAGGGCAAAGCACACTGAAAACATGGCCCTCTTCTTTAACCTCCACGACCTCAACATCTCCATTCCACCCACTCTCTGTTAACGAATCCTTGTAATACCAGCCTCTATCCTTCAATGCATCCTTTTCAGCAACATAAACCAGCACCTTTCCACACCCTAAACTCGCAAGTTTTTTATCCTTAGCCGGATTTATCCAGTGCTCGTCACAGTCCGAAATGCTCGGGCACGCATATAGCAAAAGTTTAGCCGCAAAACTCCTGGCAAAAATTAAGTCCTTTTCTTCATTCAAAATTGGATTTCCCCCCCAAAAGAATGGGCAATTGAGGAAAATCCCACGTAAATTGATGCCGTTCAACTGCTCCGACCCGACCCGCATGGCTATGTTGTGTGCTATGGTACCTCCAGCACTGTCTCCACCCAAGTAGACGCGATTCAAATCAGCATAATCTCGTATCCATTTCTCATGACCCGCATCAGTGGATTGAGAAGCAACCCATTTGAGCGAAAGCCAAGAATCCTCAAACGCAATCGGGAGAGGGTGCTCCGGCGCCAATCTGTAATTCACTGATACTGCCACAACATTAGCCTCCGCCACCAAGACATTGAGGTGCTTATGATACAACGGAGAGAAGGCAGATTCAACAATAAAGCCACCGCCGTGGAAGTAGAGAAGAAGTGGGACTTTCTTGCTCGGGTCAGCGTTTGCAGGCAGGAAAATCCGAGCGGACAGGTTGACCTCCGGCGCGATTTCGACGTCTTTGGATTGAACCCGTGTCGCTGGATCAACTGATGGAGGCACAAAATCCAAGCCCATTAACCTTTCAATTCGACCATCTCTGTATGCTCTCAGTAGTGGAGGGAAATCGTGGAGTAGTTCGTCCTTGTTTGTAGCCATTGGAGTGATGAGGGATGAAGTCTGGGAGAGAGTATCAGTGGATGTGTAAGTTGTAAATTATGGCAGCCTTCTACTTGGCTGTATTTAACAACCGTCGCCAGATTTCTATTGGACGTTCACACTGACACCAACCAATGCAGCATCACCCACTATTTCCTATTTTATTTTTGTCATTAATATTCAGGATATATTATTTTATATATTCTAATTTTATTATCTAAAGATGTATACTCGATATGTGTACAAATACAAGAATATTTTTATTAAATTAATAATTTATTATTTGAATAAATAAACAGAAAGAATAAATGTATGAAAGAAAATTCATATATAAGAAAAATATGAATAAGTGAAATAATAAGTGGGGAGAAATAGTTATTTGAACATGGAAAATAAAAAAAAAATTCTAAAATAAAAATAACAGACTAGAAAAGAGAGACATCAAAATAGTGCTCTTCTTTAATATATACTAATAAATGTGGGACATTTATGTATATGTATATTTTTTAAAAATGATTCAAAATAAAATATTTATATAAATTGTATTTATTATCTTTTTATGGTTTAAAAAAATACTTAAAAATCTATAATAAGATAATAAATCAATATAAATATATTGATTTATAAAGAAAATTGACAAATAAAGATAATAAATAATGCATGAAAACTACAAAAAAAAATGCATGGAAGAGAATAACCATCAAATGATAGTTATGAAAAAATCATGATAACTAGAGGAGTTAAGAAATAATTAATTAATTAATTAATTTAAAATTTTAAAAAATAAATTACATACCAAAATTAAATAAAACACCAAAAATATACTCTCACTTTATATATAGCATGAATTATAGATATTACACAAACAATAAGGAACTGCTTCCAACCCATCCACATGAGTTGAAACTAAAACTAAATGTTAATTATAATTAGGCACCCTATAAAAATACAATATACACTCTTTTTGAAAATTCTTCATTTACACCTAACTTTTTTTCATTAGAATTTGGATGAAAAATATTGATATCAACAAAAACAGCGTAGCTGCGGTACATTGAAGAGAAAAGCTGATTCAATTGAGAAAGCGCCTCCGTGGATGTAGATGAGGACGGGCAATTTGGTGTCAGGTGTGATGGTTTTGGGGAGGAAAATCCTGGCGGAGACATTGTTTCCAGGGGAGATGACGACGTCTCTGGAGATAACGCCGGTATGGGGATCGGTGGATGGGGGAATGAAATCATGCTCAAAGTATCTTTGGATGCGACCAGTGGTGAGGACGCGGAAGAAAGGTGGGAAGTCGTGAGTTAGTTGGGTATCCATTTCCGGCGAAGTACAAAGCGGGGTTGGTGAGATATACTGACAGCCATGGCCATGAGAGAGAGAGGGGGTATTTTAAATAAGAATTTCTTGACTAAAAGCATGTGCCATGCCCCTCATATATGGGGTTAATTAATTTTTTATTAATAATAAATAAATAAATATTTTTTATTCAAATTGCGATTTGTCACATGTATTTTTTTAACTAAAATAAAATAATATATTCTTTATATACACAACAAATATAAAATAAAAGATGTAATACAATTTAAAATAAAAATTTCAATACATATAAAAATATAAACTATGAATGATGACTTATCTTTATGGTTAAAATTAATGTTCGGGTCCATGAATAAGTTCGAGTCCCGCAAGATGCTTGAATATTTATCTCGTTTTGTATGAGTTATTATAATTTATTTATTATTGTTAGTCATATGATGTATTGGTTGAATTGAAATATTATTTAATATATCGAGATAATTAATCACAATTTATTTACCATTATTTATACAAATATTTAAAAATTATGTAATTTTTGAACGAATGTATAAAAATTATCAACTTTATTCTTATTATATTTTTTAATTTTATAAAAGAATTAAAAATTATAAAATAACCGAACAGGGTGGATTACATTTTTTGTTACTACGAATATAAATTAATGTGTATAATTTTACATAAGCATACATGTAAATGTAATATGATATATAACATTAATTAGTAATAAAACAATTTGGAACTAATTTTGAGTCAAATTGAACAAATTGGAGTTGGTGGGCCCCAATTTCATTATTGATATTTTACGAAAATATCTATCATTTCATGGATGCTACGTAATGCTTTCATTGACCTGGAGCCGTTCCCAAGGCAAAGCATCTCACGCGCTGCCCAGCCATCGGCCGGGATATGATGAACCCTAACAATCTATGCTGTTTTAAGAAAAGCAAGCAAGCGATCCATAACGGCGACAGCTTTCTCACAAGTGGGATTGAACAGATAAAAGCAATGTCCCTCCCCTTCTGTCTCCATAATCTCCGCATCTCCGCTCCACGCGCTTTTCTTCAGAGCCTCAAAGCAACCCGTTCCCCTTTCCCTCAACTGATCCTTCTCCGCCACGAAGAAAATCACGCGCCCCACCATCCGCTCGATCCTCGGATCCACCGCCGGATTCAAACGCGGATCGTCGTCGCGGCTGCTGCTACTAGGACACAAAAACTTGTACAGTTTGTCCTCTTCCTTTCCGCCGAAGAAAGGATGCAGTAAGAAGAGTCCCACGATTTGCAAGTTCGGGAAGTCGTGAACTCCAGCTCTGATCGCCACGTCACTCGCTATGGTGGCTCCCGCGCTCTCTCCCCCCACAAACACTCTCCGGAAATCGGCGTAGTCATTCAGCCACGGCTCGGGGCCTTTGCCGTCAGCGTGAGCTGCAATCCACTGGAAGGCCGCCCAGGAATCGTCGAATGGGATGGGCAAAGGGTTTTCAGGAGCTAACCTGTAATCAACTGAAACTGCTATTGCCTTGGCCTTTTCAACTAAAGTATTAAGGAAATTGTGGTAGATAGGATTCTTAGCGGATCCCATGCAGAAGGCGCCGCCGTGAATGTAAACCACAAGGGGGAGTTTGTTGGGCAGAACCTGGTGGCGCGGGGCGTAAATCCGGACGAAAACGCCGGTCTCGGGGTCAACGACAACGTCCTTGGAGCGGACGGGTGAGTTGGGGTGGTCGGAGGGAGGGAGGGAGTGATCAGGGATCATCCTGTGAATGGTGCGGTCGGCGAACAAGCGGAAAAAGGGGGAGAGGTCGAGGGCGACTTGTTTGGAATGAGATGCCATTGGAAAGTGAGGGGAGGTTAGTGTAGTCTGTAGTGTGAGTTTTGTTCTTGGGTGTGTGGTGAGTTGAGTGGAGTGAGAGGAAAAGAAGATAAATTGATGGATGGAGAAGTATAGGTGGACTGCATCTACACCACATCTCTCACTCACTTCCCAATTAAATGTATCTTAGCTATTCTAATTACTAATTAAATTAAAACAAGCTTAATTAATTATGTATAAATTTTTTAAAATCAAAATTGGTTATATGAACCAATCTTGATTTAATATAAAATGAGCAAGTCATAATAAATATAAAAGTATTGTGCTTTATACGGTGTGTAATTGTCAGATTTGATTTTTGTAAAATCCCTTGTTGTAGATCTCACATGCAATCCTATTTCTTAACAAGTAGTTTGATGATGAAATGATTTGTATAAAGGAGTACAAGCAAGCTTTAAAAGACCTGGGAGGAGGTGGCGCAACCATCGTTGAGGCTGCGAAATAGTTCCCAGCAATAGAGATGAATTTCATCGACTTGGAAGAGTTCAACAAAGTGTACATGTATGGGAGAACTTTGGTCATCGAGTGGGACTTGGGTTCAAAAGAGCGAAGACGAAGCTATTCTATTACCATTGTTATGAAGGGTGAGGGGGGGTGGATGTAGCATATAGGTACAGAAAACAGAAATTGTTGTGGGCTTTTACATATATTGGGCCCTCGCAAGATAGTGGTTAGAACTTAGGCCCACAAAGTTGGGGTGAAGAGGGTACCACTGTTAAGGGTTTATTTGGCTCTACTGGATCCCCAACTTTTATGGGATTAAGACAGGTGTTGGCATCTGGTGCTTTCATGCTTTGCCATGTGTAGACCAAATACCCCCATTTATGAAGTTTTAGGTATTTAATTCCTGTATTCATTGTTCTTGACATCCTGACCCTTATATTATTTTATTTTTTTTATTTGACTAATTTAAGTATTGAAGTGTTTAAATCTCTTCAATACCATTCAGGATAACTACATCCAACTCAGAGATGGCTCGCATTTCCAGCACTATTTGAAATTGCATTTTTAACAAGAATGGGTAATTTCCAATTGGAACGGCCAAAACAAATAAAATCTTATTATCTCAACTAATTAAAGATTAAAAAAAAAAACAACGCGGAATTGGGATGGAAGTGGAAGGCATAAGCTAGGAGGAATGATGAATGGTTAAAGCAGAGAGCAACCATCTTACACATCAATCCTTACACGTCATTGAAATGGATGGTTAACCATAGGCAAGCAGGTGAGCGGTGAGCCCCATAATCTAAATTCATGCGTTTGCTAGTTGTTTGTATGTGAATAGAAATGAAAGCTACATCCATCTAATCTTTGTTTTCACTCATCTTCACCCTACTCTTTTTTGACATGTTTCGGACATCAAAAGTCGCAAGTCTTTTCCGGATGTTTCTAATTGCTTTAATTTTTTTTATAAATTATTTTAACTATTTTTTATAATAAATTTAATTTTATTTTTAAAATTGCACATTCATCGTGATTAACATTATTGCAGTATCAGACAATATTAACTGAAAATCAAAGCGTTGATTTACCAAAAAATACCTAAATTCAAATCAAATATTTTAAATTTATAACGTTTAATTTAAAAAATACATGGAATAAAATGAGATCAAAATTGTGAATGTTGGAGTGGTTAATGGCTGCTCAACATTCAATTGCCAATGGAATAGAATAGCTAATGGTCGGGCATGGTAGAGTAAAGTAGACTGCCACTGGGACCCATATAACCCACGGACCCATAACGGGCCTTGAAGCAGGACCCAAGCACCTCTGAGCCCAGCATAAAGAGGAAAAGATCCTTCCGGTAACGATTCTGTTTGGAAAAATACATATTTTCATTTAGGGATAATTAAACTCTTCGCTTATAAGATTTGATACAATTACGAATAAATTTTATGTAGTTTGAAAAATTATACTTAGTACTTTTGAGTTTTCCTTCGATTTAATAAATAAGTGTTTCTGTTAGTCAACAATTAATGAATAACAAAAAATTGAATGAAAATTGATATTTATCATTGATTTCTTAAAAATGACTTGTTGTAAATAATTCCTTTCAAATTAAAATACCCTTATAACAATGAAGATATACCGCTTCACATGCATTAATACGTAAAGACGTATGAGGATAATTTGATCATAAAAAAATTTATTTGACCTTCTATAAGTCAGTAATAAGTCAATCGGAGATAAATATAATTTTTTTTTATTAATATCAATAAATTCGGTGAATCTTAATTAACCGAAGGACTTATTTATTAGACGAAATCGAACCTCATATGTATTAGATGTAATTCTTCAAACCACAGGAAATTTACATGTAATTACACCAAATCTCAGCAGAGGAAAGTATAATTATTTTATTTATTTATTTTAAAATAATAACATTTTTTATCAACTATTTTTTATCTATAACTTCTTAAATACTTAAATTTCTTTAAACTTTTTTTATATTTTGATTTCAAATTATTTATTTTAATAAATAAATATAATAAAAATTTAAATATACAAATATCTTTAATTCACTAAAAAAAATATAACATTAAATTATAATTAATTCTCAAAGTAAAAATAAAATAATCATAATAAATAATTACTGACCATCATTACGCAACATTCATTAACGGTAATTTTTACAAATATAACTAAAATATTTACAGTGTTTTAAAATCATGTGTTTTACCATAATTAAAAATTAAGAAGAATATTTTTATTATTATAAATGAAATAATTTTTTATTTTAAACTTATTTAATTATAATTAATAATTATTATTTATCATAATATTTTAAAATATAGTAAATTTTTTTTTTTAAAATTTTTTCTGTGATTGGTAGTGAATAGAGAGAAAGAGAGTGGGAGAAGCATCATGATGTGGCCACCTCTGACCATCTTTTGCCGTTTTCCAATAATCACCTGCCTCTGCCGGTGTGGACCAAATGCCTGCCTGCCTGCACCCTCATCTACTCTATGGAGAATATTTTTCCCTCTATACTTCTTTCATAAAAAAAGAAATACATCTTTTTCAAATCAAGAATATTATTATTATTATTTTTATTTAATCTATAAAGTTCAGATCAAGAATAATATTATTATTTTTTAATTTTATCTATAAAGTTAGATAAAAAAGGGTTCTAATATCTATGTACTTTGATTTAAGCCCCACTGTTAATGTAACATGATTTATATTATTTGATATTTTTATATTTAAATTTATTTAAAAAAATTATTTAGATGACAAAAATTCAAAAATTAGTTTCTACGTGACGTAATTTTACTTGAAGGTCTAAAATAAACGGGAGAATTTTTATAACTAAACTAAAATTGTAGGGGTACGGATGTACACGTCAGACTTTGAGGTTGTTCGACTAAGTTTATTTAAAATATTTTATAAATTATTTTAAAATATTAAAAATAAGCAATATTTGAGTAAATAAAATATCAAAATTTATAAAATGTTAGATTATTTTATATAATAAGATATTTACACTGTAATAATACACCTAAGAAGTTATGAAATTCTTAGAATTTGAAATTATATAAACAAATAATTTTGCTTTGAGAGGAAAAATGTCGTTTATACGAAGAATAAAAGTGAATTTCTATCAAATTTATAAGGGAATTTTTGTCTATTAGATGTTAAAATTAAAAAGTTTATAAGATATTTAAAAAAAATTGGTGAAATTAATTATCTGTAAAGAGTTTGTAAATATTAAAGAAAAGAAGAAATTGTCAAATAATTTTTGAAAACTTTGTTGGTATGGATCCACTTTGTGGTCTCTTTGTTGTTTTAATTTGAATTGTACAAGAAATTGCAATGATTAAAATATGAACATAATGATTGACAAAATCAACGCGAACGCACGGTGTCGTTTTGAGAGTTGTCCCTGGATTCGATTTCTTCCATATCAGTATCCAAGAAAGAGTAGAAACAGTCTGGAGAGAGAGTGATGATAGTAAGGGGAGGTGAAAATCTGACGGAAAATCTTGGAAAGTAACATGGAAAAAGGAGCATAACAACCGTCTTCCGGAGCTGCTTATCATATTGTTCTTCACCAGAAAAAGAAGATCAAAACATTCGTCTTCACTCTCTATTCATACACACATATCTGTATACGTATTTTTGCATGCGAAAATTTTACTGGAAGAAAATAGTGGGGGCCGAGAATGAATAAAGCAAAAAAGAGAAGGGTAAAGGAGCCTTGAATCTCAGCTCCCCCTTTTGGGAACAAACAGAAACAAATATGGCGGAAGATCTCTGTTTCTGGCTCAAGGTATGCCCTTTGTTCTCACCCCCCCTTGTCATATTGCCCTAGTTTTGTTGTTTTAGGTAAAGTTCATGTTTTTAAAATTAATTGGATGTTTTCTTGATCTGGGCTATCAGGATAATGAAAGGTTAGTGTATGTTAGCCGTATATGTTGTTTTTCTGCTGCCATAAAAGGAGACACACACACACACACACACACACATATATATATATATATATATATAGGTTTCCTTTTCCCCTGATCTTAAGTGGGCTTTTCAAGATTTTATTCAAATTTCATTAAGTGTGATGGATTTTGTCTTCTAGGTGTTGTATTTCTTTGCTTTAGTTTAGCAAGCCCTCTTGCTCTACCAGTTAATTCCCACTTTTGTTATTACTATTTACCCCTGGCTTCTGTTCAAGCTTAATGAAGCAACTGCATTGTTTTATAGGAGTTGGAGAATTGTAATGTAATCATATATGTGTGTTAGTTTCTGAAATGGTGTTGTGCTTTGTGTTAACCTTGTGATATTTGTGTGAGTTTCAGGATAGCTTGATTATAAAAATTCCAAAGAAGAATCCACTGGCATTGAGGATGGTGGTTTTGGTCTTCGTGATGCTGTGTGCAATTTATATATCTTCTGTCTGTCTTAGGCAAGTCGGGCAATTCGGTGGACAGTCAACTGGACGTTTATTCAGCGTTCCAGTCATAGAGAGACCTTGTGAAGCAGTTGACATTGAACCTTCAGAAAAGTCTTATGTGCATTTCCCCAAACCAAAGACTTTTAGCAGGTGAGAGAATGTCTGCAGCTATAATATATGTTCCTCAGATAATTAGCTCTCAAATCACTACTGAATCCACTGTTATGCCTTTGGTAATTAATTAGGGATGAATGTGCGTGTAATCCTGTACGGAACTTTGCAATCTTGTCAACACAGAGGTCTGGAAGTGGGTGGTTTGAGACATTATTGAACAGTCATATGAACATAAGCTCCAATGGTGAGATATTCTCAGTTAAGGTCCGGAGAAAGAACATTTCCACAATTGTAGAAACTTTGGATAAACTTTATAATCTAGACTTCCTTACCAGCGCCTCAAAAAATGAGTGCACGGCTGCCGTTGGATTGAAATGGATGCTTAACCAGGTGAGCGCCATATATTTTATGCATTTGATAGTTTGTAATGGTAGTTTCGTTCTATTTATGTTCAGACTGATTTGATCTAAACATAATTGCAATCAAGATCTTTTGCTTGTCATTCGCTTATTGTTTGTTTTAGCATGTTAAGTACGCTATCGACTTTTAGAGGTAAGTTTCGTTCCTCTTATCTCCAGTAACTCGAGACTTAAGATTGAAATCTCTTGAGTAGATGATAAGGGCTTCCCAACCTAGATGATACACGGAATTACAAGGGGCATGCAACTTTTGTTGTGGTCTATACACAATAAATTCACACACACAGTAAATGCATTTATTTACTACGGTCTAGTAATACTTTGGTCTCCCCTAGGATGATTTTGCCTTTTAGGTTAAGAGTTAGAAACAGACTTGGAGCTTGCACAAATGATGTCTGTGGGAACAGGGCATGGATGGGAAAATTACATGGTTTTCTAAAATCAATTCTTACCGTCTTCTAACTGTTTTAGTAACAAATCCAGTGATAACTCGTTACATTAATGACCAGGCAGAAATTTAAGTCATGGAATCATTTTCTTTCAAGTTTATGTTTGTTGACAGTATAGTGAAACGGAGTAATGAATGAACAAAAAAGATTTGAGTATTTTATAGAATCACGAAATGGTGATTGGATACTTTAGAAAATTTTACATCTTATATAACATATGAAATGTGGTATTCGAAGAGCATTGTTATTTGTTATAGTCTTCCCAGAACTTATAGCTGATAGTACTCTTTTACAGATAGAAATAAACAATTTACAGTTTGCCTTCTGTTAGTTTGACTGTGCTTGGTTTCTACCACTTCATCTTAGGCCTTAAAATCAGCTCAATTTGGCTTTAAAATGTGTAAGTTGCCATTTCTAACTGGGCAGTAACTTGGTAGGCAATTGATCTTCTCATCCTGGTAATTCTTCTTTGTGTAGTATTTGTTATATTTCTTTTTTTGTAGGGCTTGATGCAACATCATGAGGAAATAGTGGAATACTTCAAGTCTAAAGGTGTTTCGGCAATTTTTCTTTTCAGAAGGAATCTGTTCCGCCGCATGATTTCGATACTAGCTAATTCTTACGACCAGAACGCCAAACTACTAAACGGGACTCACAAATCCCATGTGCACTCTGCCCATGAGGTCCTCTCTCTCTCTGTGTGTGTGTGTTTCTCTCCATGCACAGTGCTGTAGTTTTTTGAAATTATTTAATGGTGCAGGCTGAGATACTTGCGAGTTACAAGCCGACTATCAATACAAGTCTACTCATACCCAATCTGAAGCAAGTGGAAGAACTAGTCACCAAATCGTTGGAATATTTCAAGAGCACTCGGCATATCATTCTCTACTACGAGGATGTAGTAAAGAATCGAACAGTAAGCAATTCGACAACTCAGAACCAAGAAATCTAAATTGCAATTCTCCAACCTCATGTCCAAGTTCTTTCCTTTGTTTTCATCTTCTTTCAGAAATTGGTCGATGTTCAAGATTTTCTTAGAGTTCCACGACAGGAGCTGAAGAGTCGTCAGGTGAAGATACACAAAGGACCGTTGTCCTCACAGGTCGAAAACTGGGGAGAGATCAAGAAGACGCTCAAGGGAACACATTATGAGTCTTTTTTAGGAGAAGATTACAAATTGTAACTAATGTGTGCACCCTGTATATATCTTGGCTTCTCTAGCTTAGCTTATTTATTCATTAATTCTTTGAACAGGGAGAAACCGAGCAATGCATCATCTCCCTGTTGTGAAATTTTGAAGGAATGATATTTAGACTGACGGCTTCAGAAACTTGGGAATGTTCTGTTCTAGTCTACCGATGTTTTAACATGAATGGTTTAGATTATATGTCTGAGTTGTATGCTTCTATTGGAAATTACTAGATCAATGCAGTGCAACAAATGAATATAAAGTTATTTTGATGAAAAAGTGTAATATACTCGGCATGTGAAAATTTTTTAATTGAGGTGTAAATTTGCATTCCAGCTATATATATTGAAAGCTTAGTTGATGAAATATGTTTGTATAGCTCGAATGATACACGTAACAGAAACTTAAAAAAGAAAGACCATAAAGACTTTCATACTCTATCAACCAAAACAGTTGCTATCAAAAAATATTTAGAAGTTTGATGCACCTAACTCAAATTCAATTACGTTCTGACCACCCATTTTTGTTGACCAAAATTCCAACACACTTGTAAGGCTCAAAGATTTGACCAAAGCACATGGTCATGGTGGGCACAAACATAAAGGAGAAAATCTCCTGCTGGTTTTGACCAAGATCATGTCCAGGTCTAGGGTCTCCTCGGCAGTGCTACAGTATTCCATGCAACGTAGCCCAGGCCCCAGGCATAGCCCATACGCGTATGTTGGACTGGTCTGGTGTGGTGGAAAAGATAAGAGCATGATGGATGGCTAGTTGTGATTTGTGAAACAACTTCATGTACATGTTTTCCATGTTTGGTTTGAAATTTAAGTTGTGCGTAAATAGACTGTTATTGTCTTATTCATGTGATTCTATTTGTGCCTCACCAACTTACATCAATTATTTCATACCTTAACAATTGATCTCTACGTTAATAAGGCTTAATTTAATTGACGAAGTTGGGATTTTATAATTTTAGAGGTCATGGATTCGAATCCCGTCAAGTGCATCAAATATTGTCTGCTGTATAGCAAAAATTAATCTACTACATAACAAGTGTTGTTGATTATTGTAATAGTATGTGTTGTTGAACAGGATATGATTATTGTAATAGGAGATGTTAGATACTCAAAATTTAGTAATGCTGAAAATATTCATAAATGTCATGTTTTTCGCCCCTGAATAAATATATATGTATATAAAATTTGTATAATAATAATAATGATGATGTAGAAGAGAGATAAAAATAGAGCCTTTCAAAAAAAAAAAAAAAACAAAGAGAAAATTAGAGTGGGAGGAAGAGGATCCTTAACCTTAATGAGATTAGAGAGTAGAGTTTTACCCTAATCAAATTCAAATGCTTGCAGGGGGGGTGGGCTCCGCTTGCTTCAGCCGTCAATTCAAAAACCGGTAGCTGTTTGTTTGTTTTGTCTCCACCAAAATCCAGCCGTCCATCTCAAATGGAGTGGGACCCATTTCACCACCGCGTATCTACTGGACCCACATGTAGCTGTATTCCTGCATCGACGGCCACTACGCACCATCCTCATCCTCCAACGGTTACGATTCAATATCGTCAAATACAATGCACACGTTGAATCCACCCTAGCCTAGATCCCTCATACTTGTTACTCTTTTTATTCTCTCGCCAGCCGACTTCGAAAAACTTCTCTCTCTCTCAAACCTGGTTTCTCCGACCAGGTACCCCCTAACTCTCGCGGAAACATTAGCAGGGAGGTTGATTTCGGAGAGGAAAAATGAACGGTGGAGATTCGAATCAGCAACCGCAGCCGCAGCAGCAACAGCAGCAGATGCAGCACCAGCAGTGGGTGGCGATGCAGCAGTACCAGCAGCAGTGGATGGCTATGCAGTATCCTGCAATGGCGATGCAGCAGCATATGATGTACAATCAGCATTACGTCCCGTACTACCACCCTCACCACCTCCCTCAGCAGCAGCAGTATCAGCAACAACCGCCGCCGCAGCCGCCCAAGCAGAATAATCAGATTCAGAGTTCCGGTGAAGATAACAAGACAATTTGGATTGGAGATCTCCAGCAGTGGATGGATGAAGGTTATCTACAATCATGCTTTTCCCAAACTGGAGAGGTAGCAGAATTATTTTTTATTTTTACTTATCTTTTATTCCGATGTATCTGCGTTGGGAGATTTAACGTGTTTTTGGAATTAGCGATTAGTTATTGAATTGCTATGTTGTGTATCTTCCGGTTTCTAGCATGTTGTAACCGTAGAATTCGAAAAAGTTACTTCTCGAAGTGAATTATCTTGGTTATGTATAATACTTTTGGTGATCTGTCAACACCGTGATTTATCTGTAAGGAAAAAATAGGAGAGTTTAGATTCTAGTTGACATGTCCATGATTGAAGAAGATATGCGGATATTATGTCGAGATGCATATGGTACTAATGATGGAAAAGTTCAGTACTAACTTTAGAACAAAAGGATATTCAAATAGCAATTATCTCATGTATTGGCATCTTGCCTTTCTACATCTGAACCGGTTTTAATAGCTAGTTAGTTAAGCTAAAATATTTATAAGAATATTCATGTAAGAATTAACTGGTTTTATAAGGTTTAAATTAGTTAAGTTAAAACTTTTTTAGGTAATGTTAATTGGACATTTGCTCTCAACATTTTGGCATAATTTTACAATATAACTTGTGTAATTTCAAAAAAAAAATAAAAATTAATTGTTGTTTCAGGTTAGCAAATCTCTTTCTTAGTTGAATCCTGTCGTCGCCACTGGTTCTTGGATTCTCATGCCTAGATTGAGCAATGGTATTTTGGCTCCAAGAAAAAAAATACACATATATTTCATGTGATTACGTAAGAAAGCAATAGTATGATTAAATTGGAGCTAATGTTTGTTTACTATTTTTCCTCTTCGGTTGATTTATTATACCTTTTTTCTTTTGCAAATGGTGTTATGATGTATATTATGTTCAAATTAGTTGCCACCTTTTTATTCATTGGGTTGATAATAGGAAGTGTAGTTAATAAAGTGGGTATAGTATTCTTGTTATCTTTTACATTTACATTTTTTATAAGAAAAATTCATGGGTCGAACATATTTGGATCTCATCCACTCTATCCTCCTCTTTGAGTCTTTCTCATCTTCTGTTTGAGTTAATTAAAAGATAATCTGGAGGAGTCGATTCTGCTCCGTGATTCTCAAATAATCAAATTCTATAATTGTGGCATAGGAGGGCTGAGTTCTGAAAAGTGGTTGTCCAGTGGTTACATGCTGCTTTTTTCCTTCAAGGATGGCATGCGCAAATTGAGGAGACTATTCTGCCTGTTTTAAGTTTAGCTCTTAGGACATTTACTTAGTGCAAAGTTCTTGTGTTAGCATACTATGGCAATTTGTAGATGCTGATGTACCCCTACAACGGTATTGTCTGATATCCTCTTTATACCTTTATCAGTTTTACCCTTTTACATGATTACATCTTTACGTTTGATCTACATAGCAACAATCTGAATGCAACATAATGTGTAGGATGAGAAGTTGGTAATACCGGTTTCTGTATTTATTTTTTATTTGTACTTTTTTTAATATTTAATCGATTGTGGTATCCAAACAAGTAGGTTGTTTCAGTCAAGATAATCCGCAATAAGCAGACTGGTCAATCTGAGAGATATGGGTTCATTGAGTTCAATTCTCATTTAGCAGCCGAGAAAGTTCTGCAGAGCTACAATGGCACCGTGATGCCAAATACAGAGCAACCATTTCGCTTGAACTGGGCAGCCTTTAGCAGTGGTGATAGGCGCCCTGAAGCTGGTTCTGATTTGTCAATATTTGTTGGAGATTTGGCAACTGATGTTACTGATACGCTGTTGCATGATACCTTTGCAAGTAGGTTTCCATCTGTCAAAGGTGCAAAAGTGGTGGTTGACGCAAATAGTGGCCGTTCAAAAGGTTATGGCTTTGTCAGGTTTGGCGATGAAAATGAAAGGTCTAGGGCTATGACTGAAATGAATGGTGTATATTGCTCTAGCAGACCGATGCGAATTGGTGTTGCAACTCCCAAAAAACCTTCACCACAGCAACAGTATTCTTCACAAGGTGCTCATGTGATTTTGTGTTAAATTCAAGTTCTCTGTGCTCGACTGTCATTCCTATTATTAACTAAAAGAATCGCTATAGCATTAAAACTTTCCTAATTTATTTTCATTGAATTGGTTTAGCTGTCGTATTGGCCGGTGGATATCCAAATGGTATTGTGCCCCAAGGTCAGTCTGAGAATGACTCATCTAACACAACAGTAAGTCTTGATCCTCTTTGTAAGCTAGTTATCTTATGTTAGAAACTCACCTCTCATATAACCCTATTTCTTGTAGATATTTGTGGGAGGACTTGACTCTGATGTCACTGATGAAGAGTTGAGACAATCTTTTAGTCCATTTGGTGACGTTGTCTCTGTAAAAATACCGGCCGGAAAGGGTTGCGGTTTTGTACAATTCGCAAACCGGTAAAGTCTATTATGTGGGCTGTTATCTCTGATATTAATGTAGAAATTCTGTTTTCAAAGGCAGAAAAGAAATTGAAAAACAATTTATAGTTGAACTTCTTGTAAAAGAAAATGAAAAACAAGTTATGATTGAACTTCTTTGTATTCATTCACAAAAGAATATGGCATTTTGCCTGATTAAATGTGTAGGTGAATCTAGACACCTTCTGGAATATTATTTGATTGGGGTAAATTGATCTAGAAGAAGAAAATGGATTAGCTGCCTGCAGACATTTTGCAGTTTCCCATTGTGGAACAGTTGGGAGACAGAAATTTAGTTCTTGTGTCATTTTGTCTTGTGGGGGAAGGGGGTTTACTATTTTGCTATTAACTTTATGTGATGGAAATTTGGAAATCAATACCTTTCTGTAACCTAATAAGAAAAGCCTAACCAATTGGTAGATAAATTTTCATCTGACTGTTCTTGATATTAGTAAAAAGTGATAAATGTTATTTATTGTCATTCTGTATGGAGAATACAGTAGGTATATGACTAGAATCATGATCATGGGTGCTGCGGAAGTGTTTCTATAATTGAAGTTGCTTATCATAGTTTTAGATGTGGTTACATAACTATGGCATGATCCTATCAATTTTCCATTGAACAGAAGCAATGCAGAGGATGCCATTCAGAGATTAAATGGAACAGTTATTGGCAAGCAGACAGTTCGTCTGTCTTGGGGTCGAAATATGGGAAACAAGCAGGTATTTCACTTTAATTTCTGCTGTGTAATTGGGGTACCTTGCTTTTATTTAGAGTTTGATTTGTTTTTTTTTTTGTTTTGTTTTGTTTTTCTTTTTTTTTTTTTTTGGGGGGGGGGTTTTTTTTTTTTTTTTTTTTTTTTTTGGGGGGGGGGGGTCTTTATTGTTCCACATCCCATTAAATCCCACTCTGTTTTCTTCCTACCAATCCCTTTATTTTCCCATTTTTGTTGGCAGTCGAGGGTGGATCCTAACAGCCAGTGGAATGGGGCTTACTACGGGAGGCAAGGGTACAATGGATATGGATATGGTGCAGTTGCAGCCTATGGGGCATCTTCAAATGGTCACGGGAACCACCAGCAGCCGGTCAGCTAAACCACCCACTGTGCTGTGTGTCTTGAGTTTATTTATCAGAGATACTGTATCCAAACCCAGAAGTCTCTGGGAGAAAGAATTTTGTAGCTGGATTAAATATCTCGCCAGACAGGCTTC
The DNA here is from genome assembly GCF_000512975.1 of Sesamum indicum. NCBI lineage: Eukaryota > Viridiplantae > Streptophyta > Magnoliopsida > Lamiales > Pedaliaceae > Sesamum > Sesamum indicum. The sequence continues at coordinate 19,769,874 of NC_026152.1, forward strand.
TTCCTTCTTTTTTTCTTTTTTCTTTTTGAACTTGTGTTTGGGATTTTGACATTTAGACAATGGTACTAGTGTTTTACTTGCTTAATTATTCATTCTTTTGAGGCTTCACAATGTCAAATTGACATTGATAAATCATTTCCAGACAAGCTAATAGCAGATCAGTTGTAGAATTAGAGTCCCCGATTTATCAAATTACTGATACCTTCGTCGGTCTCTTCTATTTGGCTCTAAGAGGCAACTGCGAGGAAGGGTTCAAACAGTTTTGATTGGAGAAAATTAAGGCGTTGAAATCACACTGTAACTAATTTGCATGTTTGGTTAGACTTAAATGTTGATATAACGTTGGGTGTAGTAGGTGGACATGTTAAACTTGAAATTATTTATGTTCTCGATGTATAAACTAAATAAGAATTTTGGGGATAAACAGGGCCGGCAGATCATCCTCTTCTTTTTGGTTTGATGAGTCTTATGGTTGTCTTTATTGGCATCTATTAATAGAATCAGGCCAAGAAAGAAAAGTATGATCAACTCTGTAAATGGTACAAGACAAGCATAAGAAAATACTTGTTCAATAAAAGAACCCCAGGCAGCGTCTTACTGAGCAGTAAGATGAAAGGTGTATTGGTTCTACTCCTTTGTGTTTCATGCCTTTTGGCCTTGACTCAAGGTTACTATCATGGTGGAAGTGGATTTGAACCACTCAGAAAACTTATCAGAGCTCGACTTTCAAGAAGATCAGTTAATTCTGTTACTGATGAGGGTGCCTCAACTGAGCATTCCCCAGTTTATTTGGCTCCTCAAGAGGGCTTAAAGGAAGTTGACAAGATTTCGACGTTGCCGGGCCAACCGAGCGTGAATTTTGACCAATATGCAGGTTATGTTACAGTGGATCCTGCAGCAGGTCGTGCACTGTTCTATTATTTCACCGAGTCTGAGAGTTCATCTACCAGGCCTTTAGTGCTGTGGCTCAATGGAGGTAAGCACATTTACTTGTATTCTGTTTTAGGACACTGCATTTCCAAAATCGAGAAGGTTTTTTTTGTGATTAACCCTTTAATTATTTTTGTGAATGCAGGGCCAGGCTGCTCATCATTAGCAGGAGGAGCAATGATGGAACTCGGACCTTTTCGGGTGAATCCAGATGGAAAAACACTTTGGCATAACGAATACGCTTGGAACAACTGTAAGTGTTCTGCACTTGCATCCCTGAAAATATATTCTCAGTTGCAAGTTATAAATTCGTCGTTGAGTTTCTGCTTTTGAGGACATGCAGTGGCAAATGTGCTCTTCTTGGAATCTCCAGCTGGTGTTGGATTTTCTTACTCCAACACTTCAGTAGAGTATGGAGACAAACAAACTGCTGCAGATTCTTACACCTTCTTACTTAACTGGTTTGAACGATTCCCTGAGTACAAAACCAGAGATTTCTACATAGCTGGAGAGAGTTATGCCGGCCATTATGTGCCTCAGCTCGCTTCGTTCATCCTCAAAAACAACAAAATCACAAATCATACTGTCATTAATCTTAAAGGAATAGCTGTTAAGTTCCCACTGGCCCAGCTCTTTTCCTGATAAAAAGCATGCTTTTCATGTTTAACTCTAAAGTACCTAACACTAATCCAACACAAAAACGGGAATGGTTTTCAGATTGGGAATGCAGAAATAGATTTTGAGGACGAGCTGAGTGGCATGTATGATTATTACTGGACGCATGCCCTCATATCTGACGAACATCACAAGGCCATTCTCTCCAACTGCAACTTCTCTTCGTCAGCTTCCGTCTCAGCAGTTTGCAACTCAGTTCTTGACCAAGCTGATGCAGCTTTAGGCACTGTCTACTATTATGATATTTACGCTCCCTTATGCAATGCATCATCAAATTCTCCCTTGGTATATAAATTAATCATTCATTTTTCCTTGTTCTTTTTTATTTTCAATAATCCTGCTCCCTTAGTTCCCTATTTCTAATCCTTCATTTTGACTCAAAACAGGTGTCTGGATTTGATCCTTGCTCCAGTAATTACGTTTTTACCTATTTAAACAGACCCGACGTACAAAAGGCGCTTCACGCAAATGTTACTGGGATTACTGGCCCTTGGGATGCTTGCAAGTACCAAAATGTTCTCGTTTTCATTCAGTTCTGGTTCATGTTGTTACGTGTTAACACCTTATTCTAATAACAAAGTTCTCCAATTCCTTGCACAGCAACACTGTATTTCTGAATTGGAACGATAGGCCAGATACAATATTGCCTACCATCAAGGAGTTGATGGCTGGTGGAATTCGCGTTTGGATCTATAGGTAAACATTAAGTCATAACGAAATAACAAAAATCCCATTACAGGTTCTTGGTTAAGTTCCTCAACTAATGAACTAAACAAGAGAAAGTTTTTAACTGCATTTTCCAGTGGAGACACGGATAAAAGAGTGCCAGTGACATCGACTAGGTATTCATTGGAGAAACTTGGCACACCGGTTAAGACTCCATGGTTCCCCTGGTACAACCAAGGCGAGGTAAGATAGGCTGATTCTGTTACTAAACTTACAATCTTGTTTGAGTCTGAAAACATATAGTGGTTCTGATGGCTTTTTGTATGACTTCTAAGGTTGGAGGTTATGCAGTTGAATACCAAAATGTGACATTTGTGAGCATTAGAGGAGCTGGACATTTTGTTCCAAGTTACCAGCCTCAGCGTGCTTTAGTTGTATTTTCATCCTTCTTAGATGGAAAGCTTCCTCCCCGAAGAAACTGACAGTGGATTGAGATAAAGGCTAGACAAATGTACACGTTATTTGTTGTCTTGATGAAGACAGAATTGAAATGGTGTTTCTGTTATCGACTGCATCAAATGTTACGCTGTTTGAATGAATATTATCCTTGTGATAACAAAGATAATTTTGATGTTTGTTTGGTACACAGAACATTTCCAGCCACCAATGGAAGCGAAATAATATAAAAGTCAAACACTGTGGTTCATAAATCGAGTTATAACTGTAGATATCATCATTCTTCCAATGTATAGGAACTTTTCCAGAAAAAGACGAGAGCTGCTTGTTTACTCCACCTGAGTTAGTGCATTATGGCAAATTAAGCTTAAAAAGTGGCCTAATTTTCAGAGGCAGGGAACTTGACATTCTGTATGAAGTATGAAAACAATAATTTCTATCAAAGATATCTGTCAGCTCTTTAGATAATGTCTCATACACTAAGTTTTCAAACAATTAGTTAATCTAAAATGTGTTGGAAAACAAAAGAGCAGATTAGGATAGGATTTCATTTCCTGGAACTTTGAGTGCGGTTTGCTTCTTAAGGACAACTTAGTTCAATTATTCTTTAGAGATGGCTCAATTATTACACAGCTTTTTAGCAAAGGTCTAAAAGCTTACATAATCAACAAATTGATAAAAATAAAGTTGAAAAAATGTCACTAGGTTACCGAGGAAAGAAACAAGAGTCGAGCCGGCTAGTCTGTTAGCCCATCCTTGTCATGCTAATAGCGATTTTGGCATGATGACAACAATGTAAGAAGTTTAATCTTCTCTTGATTTTCCTCACATGTCATTACGTTACATATCCAAATGCTAATTCATAGACATTAGTGACTATCAATGTGATGTGAATCAAACAAAAACAAGCATAATGAGGTGGCCGTGACAGTTGTGTCATAGTTCCAAACCTATATATATATATATATATATAAAGAAAGAGTCGCAGAAGTAACAGAAAAGTTAGCCCTGTTCTAGTACAAACATGAAAGGTTTATTTCTCCTTTTCTCTCTTTTATGTCTCGCTGTTTACGTGGAATGTTATGGTGGGAGAGGATACGATCCTCTCAGCAGAGTAATAAAGAAGCGGAAATCAAGAACATCAGCCAATCATCATACTGAGGATGTCCTAACTGAGTACTCACCGGTTTACATAGCACCTCAGGATGGTCTGAAGGAAGCTGACAGAATCCTGATGTTGCCGGGACAACCTACTGTCAACTTTACTCAGTATTCAGGTTATGTAACTGTTGATCCTACGGCTGGACGAGCACTCTTTTATTATCTCACCGAGGCCGAGGACTCTTCTAGCAAGCCTCTTGTTTTGTGGCTAAATGGGGGTAAGTAATACTATAATGAACTTTCTTTTACATGGTCTGGAAATGAATTGCTCCTATGTCTAAGTCAGTCAAATATTTCTTAGTAGAATGGAATTATTGTATAGTTAGACGTCGATAACTGGGAAACCTCGTAGATGATTATGGTAAAACTTCAGGCATGCAACATAAAATCTCATGTATTGCCATCCTTGGGACTGCAGGACCTGGATGCTCTTCAATAGGGGCTGGAGCAATGACTGAACTTGGGCCATTTCGGGTGAACCCGGATGCAAAAACACTATGGTATAACAAATACGCTTGGAACAACGGTGAGTGCTTGTAATCATTCATTTAAAAAGAATATACGTATCTCTTAAGAGTAACTGATCATATAAAAATTCTGGTCCTGGAAACGTATGCAGTGGCAAATATCATCTTCCTGGAGTCCCCAGCCGGTGTAGGATTTTCATACTCGAACAGAACATCAGATTATGTTACGGGTGACAAACAAACAGCAGCAGATTCTTACACCTTCTTAGTTAACTGGCTCGAGAGATTTCCAGAGTACAAAACCCGAGACTTCTTCATAACCGGAGAAAGTTATGCTGGTCATTATGTTCCTCAGCTTGCTGATTTAATCCTCCAAAACAACAAAATCACAAATCAAACCGTCATTAACCTGAAAGGAATTGCTGTAAGTTTGCCTATGCTGCCTGTGTAACTTGCATGCATGTATGATATTTCCTTTTGGAAACAAGAACTGCATAGTGAACATGAGCATGATATTCAGATTGGGAATGCATACATCGACTACACAGATAGATGGGCAGGCACGTATGACCATTTCTGGACGAGTGCCCTTATATCTGACGAAACTCACCAGGGAATAACAGAAAATTGCAATTTTTCTTCGGATGCCACCGTTTCTGGTATCTGTAACGAGTACCAGGATAGAGCCTATAATGAAGCAGGCAACATCTTCATTTATGACATTTACGCACCTTTATGTGGTTCCTCTGCAACTTCTCCATCGGTATTAATTCTCAGTCGTTCTTTCTAGTATATAAATATTGTTCCCTTTCTACGGAAATACGTAGAAATGTAATTGTATTCTTCTTCTGAAGCAGATATCCAGTTATGATCCATGCTCAGACGACTACGTGTTAGCCTATTTGAACACACCTGAAGTGCAAAAGGCTCTCCATGCTAATGTTACTGGACTTCCTGGACCGTGGGAGGATTGCAAGTACTAAGAATCTGTTCAATAGCATTGCATGCCAACTCTTGATGATTTCTAGTTATAAACTAATGACAATTTTCTTACAGCTATGAAATAAATGGAGATTGGCAGGACCAACCTGACACAGTATTACCAGTCATTAAGAGGCTGATGGCTAGTGGAATCAGTGTTTGGATCTACAGGTGAGCCCTTCTTGTTTTGACCACTGGTTAAATTCTTAAAACAACTGAATCCCACCAAAAGAAACCGCTTTTACCTTTGCAATGAATGTGACTCGTAAACTTGAGTGCACTTTGCAGTGGAGATACAGATGGTATAATTCCAGTGACAACAACTAGGTACTCTATGCCCAAACTTGGGGCACCGGTTAAGACTCCATGGTACCCCTGGTACTCCCAGGGCGAGGTACGAGATTGACTGATCACATTTGACCTTAAAATTAGTGTGTTTTTGTCTTTAAAAACATAAAATTAAGATTTTCTCCATGACTACTTGTCACAGGTGGGAGGTTATGTGGTTGAGTATCAAAATGTGACATTTGTGACAATAAGAGGAGCTGGACATTTCGTACCAAGCTACCAGCCTGAACGCGCACTTACTTTCTTCTCGTCTTTCTTGGAGGGAAAGCTCCCTCTGGGCCAGAACTAAATTGACAGGGGCCAAGATAAATCTGAAGAAAATGCTTGACTATTTCGTTTGTTAGTTAACAACCACAGTCAAATGTTGATGTCATATTGAATGAGTCTTCCAAAAGCCAGTAGCTTCTACCTGGACAATAACATTGAGATAGCAAGAGAACCTTAATCTAGTCAAGAGAATCTTGTGCCCTCAATCCTTATGTTAATTCATCCAGATTCCAGATATATATGTACTCTTTGAATATCAAGAGAATTGCTACAAGATACTATGTTCTCTGTTTTTTCGCTTGGTTTGTGCATAGCCCTCAAGTCATCGGAAGTTGCTTGCAAATACAATATATTAAAAATGGGACATTTTTGCATAAAATAGACAAATATATGGTAATGAAACAACTAGAGTAGCTGTACGACAGCATTCCACTTGCTCTTAATTGCAACTTCAGCCAGATTTTGAAGGAATTCATATACGCTGATCTGCTTTAACATGTTCAGGCAACAAGATGTAGTCTCTCATGTCTATCGACAATGAGATGTCATGATTTCATCTGTTTTCCTGTCTGGCAATTAAGAAAACATTATAAGAATATAAATCTATTAATGCTGCAAACAACAGGGTAAATTTTCAAGTTAAACCAGAAATGATTTGATGTTAAAGCGTGTTACAACAAAAACTATGAATACAGCAATTATTATCAACCTCAGTAAATCAACATGGGCTCAATCCTTTCAAGATGCTTGAATTAGTCTTGTTTCTACGAATACAGCTTTCCATTTTGGTATTGAAACAATGGAAGAAAACAACAACTAATGGCTGAGAAAAGGGGAACTAACTGTGGCCGGCTACTGTGTTTGTTCATCCTTGTTGACCTGTTTATAAAAATCCTCCTTGTCATCCTCTTCCTCTTGGCCTGATTGTAAAAAAGATAATACGTGCCGTTTTCTGTTTGTATCATGTTACTGTCTTTACGATCTTTCTATAGAGTTTATTGACTCTTTAAAAGGAACTCTACTATTGGCCTGTGGCCAAGAACATAGTCAATACCAATGATGCAAGGCCAACAGCCTACTTGATACTTCCAATGACCTTCTTGTTCATCAAGGTGTCACAATATATATACCTATACTTAAATCATGTCATCGATGAAAAAGGACTCCTCTTGCAGATTCAATAACAAACATGAAAAGGGTTCTTCTCGCATTCCTTTCCATTCTATGCCTACTGGCATCTGTACAATGTTACGGTGGGAAACAGCGTGACCCTCTTGGAGAACTCATCAAAGTTCAAATGACTAAAAGATCATCAAGTTTTCATACTGAGGATGCTTCGGCTGAATATTCACCTGTTTATATAGCACCTCAGGATGGTTTAAAGGAAGCTGACAAGATCACAGTTTTGCCGGGGCAACCACAAGTGAGTTTCTCTCAGTTTTCCGGCTATGTGACCGTTGATCCTAATGCAGGGCGAGCATTGTTCTATTGGTTAACCGAGTCTGAAGACCCTTTGAACAAGCCACTCGTTCTGTGGCTAAATGGAGGTTAGTCTTTAATGTTTTCCTTCGGCTTTCATGTAAACTTATTGTCTGATCATGAAGATCATACTCTATAAAATGAGGCAGATTTTCGGACACCGAACTTGCCATCTTTTCTGTAATTTGTACTTGCTCACAAACTGCGAGTTGCAGGGCCTGGATGCTCTTCAATAGGAAGTGGAGCAATGACAGAACTTGGACCGTTTCGGGTGAATCCAGACGGAAAAACTCTGTGGCACAACAAAAATGCTTGGAATACTGGTGAGATTTCTAACAGCATGAATGAGTAAATTACTATATTTGCAAGAGCAACTTATTAAGAAAGTCACTATGGTTCTGGGAAATGATGCAGCGGCAAATATCCTCTTCTTGGAGTCCCCTGCTGGTGTTGGATTTTCCTACTCAAACACTACATCTGACAATGGCACAGGAGATAACAAAACTGCAGCAGATTCATATACCTTTTTAATCAACTGGTTGGAGAGATTTCCAGAATACAAAACAAGAGATTTCTACATAACTGGAGAGAGTTATGCCGGCCATTATGTGCCTCAACTTGCTCAACTAATACTCAAGAACAACAAAATAACAAACCAAACTATCATTAACTTGAAAGGGATTGCTGTGAGTTTCCACCTTTACGTCACCTCATTGCAATAAAAGATTTTTTGTCCCAAAGAAGTTGATGTATATATATTCAACTGTGGCATGATTTTCAGATCGGGAACGCATACGTCGATTACGAGGATGAGATGAGTGGCATGTATGACTATTTCTGGACTCATGCTCTCATGTCCGACGAACATCACGATGCCATTCTCAAGAACTGCAACTTTTCTTCAACGGCATCAGTGACAGAAACATGCCGAGAAACCATGGTAAAGGCAGATGCCGACAGGGGGAGGGTATTCTTTTACGACATATACGCACCGTTATGTGGTTCCAATTCCACGGCTCCCTCGGTAAAGTTCTCTATGAATTACCCATACTTAAGCACATAACAATATTGTTCTTCTTTTCAGTAAAAATATCCAATTTTTACACCTTTCTTTCTTCATTGAAAACAGTTATCTTCATATGATCCATGCTCGGATAACTACGTTTTCACCTACTTGAACACCCCAGAAGTGCAGAAAGCGCTTCATGCAAACGTCACTGGAATTCCTGGACCATGGGACACACTGTAATCTACCACTCTGAAAAATTCTTGATCCAATAATTATGTCATAAAATGATACTGTGCTGTAGCTTAGAATAAACTACTCCATCTCAATGCAGTGATATAATCTCTTTGTTCTGGCACGACATGCCAGACACAGTACTGCCTGTCATTAAGGAGCTCATGGCTAGTGGCATTAGCGTTTGGATCTACAGGTAACTAATAATAATAAAGAGAGTTGTTCTCCTTGGAGTTTGTGTAACTACGGACTATAAAAACCTCCTCTCTGAGTCTGAGTTTCTAGAGTTTGAAAAATCAAACGACGCTGATAAGACAACCTATGCAATATTGACAGTGGAGATACAGATGGACGAGTTCCAGTGACAACAACCAGATATTCGATGAGCAAACTTGGCACACCAGTTAAGACGCCATGGTACCCCTGGTACTATGAGGGCGAGGTACCTTGAAAACAAAAGACAATGTTTTACAAATGTTACAATGCTTTGTTGTACCTATGTCTGAAAAAGATGATCTTTATGGTCGTTTCTTGATCACTTTGAAGGTTGGAGGGTATGCGGTTGAGTACCAGAACGTGACATTTGTGACAATAAGAGGAGCAGGACATTTTGTTCCGAGCTACCAGCCTGAACGTGCGCTTGCTTTCTTCATGTCCTTCTTGGAGGGAAAGCTTCCTCCGGGCCAGAACTAAATTGATGCGGTGCAAGATAAATGTGAAGGAAATGCTCGACTTCGTTTGCTAGTTAACAACCCTCTAGTGAAATGCTATTCTCACTTGAATGAGACTTCAAGGCCATTTTCCTTGACCTGGACAATAAAAGAACCAAAACATAGTGAAGAGAATCTTATGCCCACAATTGGTTATGTTAATTCATCCACATATTTGTACTCTTTGAATAGCAAAATAATTGCTAACAGATGAAGTGTTTTCTGATTTTTACATTAGTCGTCAGGCAAGTAGAAATTGCTGATGGACAGAATGTCTAAAAGAATGGGACTTTCTGCGTAAACTAGATGACTACCATGTTCTTAGTTTCAACTTCAGCAAAGTTTTACAGGATAACCTATATGTTGATCTTCCTAACACGTCCATCGACTAAGGTTGAGTGTCATGTTTATCAAGAAGGAGATCTCTGGATCTTGTCAATCCTGTGGTATGGCAATTACAGACCAAATATTTAAGCTAGTTCACTTGTGTGGCCATCATATTAAGTTTGATGAGAATGGGAGAAATAAGTATGATGGATGTGTAAAACAACAGGGTAATTTTCAAGCTACGCGAAACTGCTGAAAAAACACTTGATTCGGAGTTCTTAAGTTGTAATAAAGATTGACAGATAAACTAAGACGTACATAGTTGAACCAAGTTTCAGTTTCGACCACCTATGATATGAGCACACCTTGATGTTACAGTTGTTTCTGCAATCAATAGTGTGATCAGAAACTAGATCCCGATAGGCAACACTATGCAGAAAGTGAAATTATGATCCATACATCTAGTGACTTTCAGATGTTACATCACCACCACCAACGCCCCACCCCCCCTCCACCCAAAAGAAAAAGAGAAGAAACCCGTTGATTAGCAGTTTGCACTGGCTTAAACCATTTCATTCGGCTTGTTAACTTCAAGGAATTAAGAAACTGAACATTTGAAAACAGACATAATTCTGCTGTTAAAGCATGTAAAACAAGGATTAGAGGATTCGAGTCCATATGTCAATACGGATGAACCCTTTCAACAAATTTGGAATATGTTAGTTCCGGGAATATGGTGCCATTTCTGGCAATGAAACAACTGAAAAAACCAACTACTATCAGTTGAGAGAAGGGGAAGCAGACTATGGCCGTCTCTTCTGTGAGCTCATCCTTGTTCACCTGTTTATTGTCTTCCTTGTCGACCTCTTCCTCTTGGCCGGATAGTTGAAAAGATTTAATGTTCCGTTTTCTGTTTGTATCATATTACTGTCTTTACACTCTCTCCAAATAGAGTTCATTGATTCTGTAAAAGGAAACTCTGCTAGTGGCCAAGAACATAGTCAATACCAATGATGCAAGTCCAACAAGATCATAGCCAAAACCAATGATGCAAGTCCAACAAGATCATAGCCAAAACCAATGATGCAAGTCCAACAAGAACAAGCCTTTTTTATACTTTTAATGACCCTTCTCGTTCATTAGTGTGACCATATATATACCTAAATATAGATCACCCGATCGATGAAAAAGGAGTCTTGTGGCAGTTTCAATTGCAAACATGAGACGGGCTCTTATCGTATTCCTTTCTGTACTATGCCTAATGGCATCTGTACAATGTTATGGTGGGAAAAGGCGCGATCCTCTTGGAGAACTGATCAAAGTTCAAAGGACTAAAACATCAGCAAGTTTTCGTACCCAGGATGCCTCGACTGAGTATTCACCAGTTTATATAGCACCTCAGGACGGTTTAAAGGAAGCCGACGAGATTACAGATTTGCCAGGACAACCACAAGTGAGTTTCTCTCAGTATTCAGGCTATGTGACCGTTGATCCTGTGGCTGGTCGAGCACTGTTCTATTGGTTTACCTGATGTGATGACTCTCCCAACAAGCCACTAGTTCTGTGGCTAAATGGAGGTAAGTCTGTCAACTTTGCTTCGGCTTTCATGTGACCTTAATGTATAAGCATAAAGGAATGTAGACGAAAATGGATTTTCAAACACCAAAACCGCATTCTATCAATCTGTCTCATAACTTTCCCCTTGCTGACAAACTTTGAGCTTCAGGACCTGGATGCTCTTCCATAGGAAGTGGGGCAATGACAGAACTCGGGCCATTTCGGGTGAATCCAGATGGAAAAACTCTTTGGTACAACAAAAATGGTTGGAACACTGGTGAGATCTCTAACAGCACAAGTGACTAAATTACTAAATTTGTAAGAACAACTCGTTGAGAAAATACTTTGATTCAGTGGCAAACATCCTCTTCTTGGAGTCCCCTGCTGGTGTCGGATTTTCCTACTCAAACACGTCATCCGACTATGTGACTGGAGATACAAGAACTGCAGCAGATTCTTACACCTTTTTACTGAACTGGTTGGAGAGATTTCCAGAATACAAAACCCGAGATTTCTACATTACTGGAGAGAGTTATGCCGGTCACTATGTGCCTCAGCTCGCTCAACTTATCCTCAAAAACAACAAAATAACAAACCAAACTGTCATTAACTTGAAAGGAATTGCCGTGAGTTTCGCACTTTATGCCTCCTGATATCATTTTTCGCGGGCCATTATTTTCTCTGAAAAAGTTGATGCATACATACACTTAAAATGTGGCCTGATTTTCAGATTGGGAATGCATACATTGACTATGAAGATGAAATGAGTGGCATGTATGACTATTTCTGGACTCACGCTCTCATGTCCGATGAACATCACGATGCAATTCTCAACAACTGCAACTTTTCTTCAATGGCATCAGTGTCAGAAAAATGCCAAGAAACCATGGATGATGCAGATGCCGACAGGGGCAGTGTATTCTTCTATGACATATATGCACCCTTATGCGGTACCAATTCCACAGCTCCATCGGTAAAAAATCCTTATTAATTTACTCATACTAAGCACATACTAATACCATTTGATCTTCTTTTCAATCAAAATAGCTAATGTTAACAATCTTTCATTCGTCAATGGAAACAGTTATCTTCATTTGATCCCTGCTCAGATAACTACGTTTTCGACTACTTAAACACCCCAGAAGTGCAGAAAGCGCTTCATGCAAACGTCACTGGAATTCCTGGACCATGGGACACTTGCAAGTAATATAATCTACCATTCTGAAATTATCTTGATTTAGTACTAATGTCACAGAGTGTAGCTTATGAATAAACTACACCATCTCAATGCAGTGATTTCATATTTTTCGAATGGGACGAGGCGCCTGAAACAGTGCTGCCTGTCATTAAGGACCTCATGGCTAGTGGCATTAGCGTTTGGATATACAGGTAACGTCTACAAACAACAGAGTTAACTGCCACAGGAGTTAGTGTTATTACAGGCTAACATTAAAGACACGAACGGACACTGATAAAAAATGAAATGTTGAAACACTTGCAGTGGAGACACAGATGGAAGAGTGCCAGTAACAACAAGCAGGTATTCGATGAGCAAACTTGGCACACCGGTTAAGACGCCATGGTACCCCTGGTACTATCAAGGCGAGGTACATCCAAAAGAAACAACGACCACATTTGCCAAATGTTAGAATGTTTCTTGTACATATGTCCGAAAAATATGATTGTTATGGTCTATTTTTTATGACTTTGAAGGTTGGAGGCTACGCAGTTGAATACCAAAACGTAACGTTTGTGACGATAAGAGGAGCTGGACATTTCGTCCCGAGTTACCAGCCTGAGCGTGCTCTTACATTCTTCTCATCCTTCTTGGAGGGAAAGCTTCCTCCAGGACAGAGCTGAGCATAACATCAAGACAAGTCATGTTGACAGAAGATTTCGTTCTTAGCTCAACACAAAGTTTGGATGTTAATTTTCTTGTTCAAACAATAATATCAAAGTTGCTGTGCAATGAAATGCATTCAAATTCATAGCAGTTCAATTGATTACACATGTGAAAGTCCCTTTGTTTGATGAAGAATATATATAATTTGTAGATAAGTTCGTGATGGTTTTCATCACATCATCATTTACGATTCAACGACCAATATGCAGTACTGCTTCTTCAAT